>NW_024081777.1:69110-319138 GCF_003009895.1 Hyaena hyaena | reverse complement strand
ACGCGGGGCCCGAACCCACGAACCGCGAGATCATGACCCAAGCGAAAGTCGGACGCTTAACCGACTAAGCCACCCAGGCGCCCCTTCTTTCTCTTTTTTTAAAGTTTATTTATTTTTGAGAGAGAGAGAGATGCAGAGTGTGAATGGGAAAGAGGTGGAAAGAGAGAGAAACACAGAATTTGAAGCAGGCTCCAGGCTCCTAGCTGTCAGCACAGAGCCTGACATGGGGCTCTACTTCACGAACTGCAAGATCATGACCTGAGCCGAAGTTGGACGCTTAACCGACTGAGCCACCCAGGCACCCCAGAGTCAGCTAGATTTTTACAAATATCTTTACTCCAACTATGGCAGGCACCATCTGGCTATATATGTCCATATAAACCCCATTTATCAAATTTATGGCATTTAATAGATATTCTTATAGAAAGTGAGTTTCCAGGTTGAATTTAAAAAGGGAGCATGTGTTAATTTAGTAGGAAAAGCACGGGCTTCTGAAGCTAGGAAGCCAGGTTTGAGATGTGCTTCTATCAGTTAGTAGTTACGTTGTTTAATACTTTTGAACCTTAGTCTTCTCTTGGATAAAATGGGAATAATGTCCATTTTGGAGGATTGTCTTAAGGATTAGAAACGACATGAATCAAGTGTCAAAAACAGAGCTTGGCATATTACAGCAATCTGTAATAAAAAAACAGCTGCTTTTATTGCTCAGGAAGTGAAAGAATTACTCCTAGAAAATGTGGAATAAGGATGTAAAACTGGAGAAAACCAATAGAGGTGTTGTCAGGAAGAACTCACACCAACACACAGGAAACGGGGCTCCGGCCCACTAATAGTGAATTTAGGCCCACCATAAATCATTTCACAGGGATCACTCAGCTGGCCTCATGCAGCATCAGCAGTTTCTAACTTAGAAACTCGCTCTGCATTTGGCATCAACAACACAGAGGTTGAAAAGACCGTCATCGACTTTCTGTCCCCAGAGCATCCCCAGTCTTTTAGTACTGTGACTTTTGCATCACCTTTCCTCCTCAGCTTAATAACACTTGGAGAAACAATGTCATCAGTCAGGGAATTTTTTTTATTTTGTTGCTTTTGGGTTGTTGTTGTTTTTGTTTTTTTCTCTTGTTTCTAAGGGTGGGAATACATTCTGAATAAAATGCTTCAAAATGAAACATATCGAAAACTTGTTTTCTTTACGTAACTCAGCTGAGAAGTAATTATATGGATATTCCGGTGAGGAAATACTTCCTACGCTATCAATATTCTTATTAAGAGTAATAATAAAGCAGCATGTCATGAAGCTATGCTGTCACAGATTCTTACTCTTGTGTATTTTTATCTTCTCCACCCTGGATTCCTTACACATGGCACGCTGAGTGTAACATTTCTGCTCTGCTTAAAGACAGTGTCAAATAAAATTAGTTCCCTCGACTCTGTGCCATAACAATGTCTATAGAAGTGTATTATAGTCTTTATTTAATATATCAACTGCATTTGTGCATACGTGTCTTTATAAATCTTAATGAAAGCGCTAATGCATTTTGGAATCCAGAAGCATAGGCACTGAGGATAAAAAAAAATGCTCCATTCTGAATGAAGTCTCCCTTAAATGGAAGAGGAATAAGGACATAACAGCCTTACTCAGAAGAGATTTCACTTGAGGGGTGCCTGGGTGGCTCAGTTGGTTGAGCCTCCAGCTGTGGCTCAGGTCGTGATCTTGCAGTTCACAGGTTTGAGCCTCAACATCGGGCCCTGTGGTGACGGCTCAGAGCCTGGAGCCTGCTTTGGGTTCTGTGTCTCCCTCTATCTCTGCCTTGCCTCTGCTCATGCTCTGTCTCTCTCAAAAGTAAAAACAAACAAAAAACATTAAAAAGAAGAGATTTTACTTGAAAAACATGGAAAGTTTACCATTGAGGAAAAGAACTTGTTTCCTACACATAAGTTAGGGCATCTTGGGATGAAGCATTTGGTTTCTATCCATATTCTGTTGTTTATGTGAATCTCTGTGTGTGCACACTTATTAGGGATAAGGTAAGAAGTGATATTGCAAAACACAGACAAAGAGAAATGGACAAGAGCGAAACCATCACTTTCATAGGGATACAGTTTAAAGGGCTCTTTCTCACAGGGCCAATGAATTATCAAATCAAAGGAGAAAGTCCTATGTTAATGTCTAAAATGGATGCTGGCCTTGAATTCTGAATTCCTAACTCAGTTAGTGCTGAAGATACTTGAAGGAGCCCAAGAAAGAAAAGCTCTCTTTTTTCAGTGTGTGGCAAATAACTCAATCAGTGGGATAAACAGAGCGGCAGGAGTGAACTCTCATAAAACCCAGCACACATAGCCCTCGTGGCCTCAGGCAAGGTGCAGCTAATGAAGAACATGATAAGTGAGCTTGCCTCACGTTTCCATTCTCAGCTCCATCTTCCCAGTCCCCTGGCTCTGTGCTGGATGCTCTCAACCCCTTCCAGCATAGGACAATGGTTCTCTGATTCTAGAATAAGCAAGTCAATGTCCTGGATGGATTAAGCTTTGTTTGTCTAGAACTTCATCTCAGGCTCTTGTTCCCCAGCCAGACCTCTAGCAGTGGTGACATCTGGCTTCCTAAGAACGCTGTCTGATTATACAGTAACTCCATTGACATGGAGGAGTTTAAACAACAAACCAAAACCTTAAGACTTAGGGCAAAGCACCAAAGTAGACTCCCCCTGTAGTACTAATTTCATATACTTTAGAAGTATATGAAAGAATACTTTTAAGGGAAAATCTTTGCAACAGCACTTAACATAAAAAAATAGCGAAATATCAGATGCCTATAATTCTGTGCAACAGTGGTGGTGTGAGTTGACATTCTGACACATTCCCTTGCATTTGAAGGAAATTATTTGGGAGACAATTAGTGATGCACTGAAAAGAACATAGGCTTTGAATTGAGGTTTCCTCTGGCTAGCTTTGTGATCTTGGCCAAATTATTTAATTTTCATGAACTTCAATTCCCTATCTGCATAATGGTCATTACAGAACAACGCAGATTGCAAGGATCCAATAAGATTTTATGTGCAAAGCACCCAGCACACAGCATATAGACATGATGTGCTGAATGTCCTCTCCTTTCCGTTGCCTACCTTGCGGTTGCTTTGTTCTATGAATTTGTTCAGTAACAATTAACAATAAAATGTGAGCAGCAAAGGCAACAGAAATATAATTTCTTGGGACTTTTGGCTAAGTGTGGTGGCATGATCGTATGCATTCATGTGTCTGAAACCCCTTTAAAATTACTGTAAAGGAATTTTCAAGGTGCAATCTCACAGATACACAGGGACCAGGAAAGAAGGTGACAGTAGGTGGGAGATGTGTTATCTCACATGGAAGAAGGAAAATAAATGGATGAGAAGTAACTGACTCAGAAAATCAAAGAAAGCTGAACCCCAAGTGCCTTTCGGAAGGGGTTGCAATAAGCAAGGTTATTCAAGTAAAAGAAAACCAGAAAGACCTGGGATCCGGGTGCTGGCTTTTTCTCCTAGAGAATGAGGGTGAAAGGCAAGGTGAACATAGTAAGGCTACGTGGGAGTCTGAATATCTACATAAGAGGCAGTTAGACCCTCAGATCCTACTAATTCCCACCCCCAGACCCTGTCACCTGGTGAAATGATACTCTTCTTTCATGCTGCCAAGAAAGCACAGGTTTATTCTCTGATATATACCATATGATTTCACTTAGATGTGGAATCTAAAAACCAAGACAAATAAAAGAACAGAATCAGACTTATATATACAGAGAACAAACCAGTGGCTGCTATAACGGGGTGAATGATGGGTAAAAATAGGTGAGGGGGATTAAGAGGTATACACTTCCAGTTATAAAATAAATACGTCAATGAACAAAAGTACAGCCTAGGAAATATAGTCAATAATATTGTAATAATGTTATACAGATGGTCACTACTTTTACTGTGATGAGCACCTTGTAATGTATCTAATTGCTAAATCACTACCTGGTACACCTGAAACTAATATTAGTAGTTTAAAATTAAATTAAATATAAATAAATCAAAAATAAATAAAGTGCACTTGGCTGTCTCAGCCAGTGGAGCACATGACTCTTGATCTTGGGGTCATGAGTTTAGCTCCATGTTGGGTATAACGCTTACTTAAAAAAATAAAAAATAAATAAATGAAAATATTCTCTGGACAGTCACCAGATTCTGGATCTTAGGCACAGTGGAACATGGAGGTCAGGTGCCAGAGTGCAAAGAGAAGACTAAGAGAAAGTAAACACATGTACAGTGAAACTTCAAGCTACTTCCCTCTGCTTTGCTCCTTGCAAATGAAAAGCCAAGGTGGAAGAGATGAGATTACAGAATTTGTCTCTGGAGAAACTATTAAAAGAAGAAGAAGAAGAAGAAGAAGAAGAAGAAGAAGAAGAAGAAGAAGAAGAAGGAGAAGGAGAAGGAGAAGGAGAAGGAGAAGGAGAAGAAGAAGAAGGAGAAAAAGGATTTGATATTCCAACATTTCAAGTTCCCATCAAAATGGCCAAAAGTCCTCCAATTCATCCTACGATGATGCTCACCAGGTGACAAGTGCTGTTTTCACACAGAGACCTTTCAGATAAGCTTTTCAGTGACTTGGCATTATGAATTAGTGGAATGCCAAACATCACTAGACATTCATGGGGTGCTTCTGACAAGGAAGATCCAAGGTCAGATAAACAGATAAGGAAAATTTGTATGGAAAAGAGGCAGTGCGGGGAGTAGGAGACAATTTCCAAAATATCTATAATTATATCCTAAGAGAATTTATTTTTATAAAGCATTTCAGGAGGTATTAAAGAGTGAATAACAGGGGCATCTTGGTGCCTCAGTTGGTTAAACGTCCAACTCTTGATTTTGGCTCAGATCATGATCCTGTGGTTCTTGAATTTGAGCCCCACATCTGGCTCTGTGCTGTCAATGCAGAGCCTGCTTGGAATTTTCTCTCTCTCCCTCTTTCTCTGGCCCTCCCCCACTTGTACTCTCACTCTCCTTCTTCTCTCTCTCTCTTTCAAAATAAATAAATAAATACAAAACAAAAAACTAAGCAACAAATGAAATAGTATTAGCTTGGGGCGCCTGGGTGGCTTAGTCGGTTAAGCGTCCGACTTTCGCTCAGGTCATGATCTCGCGGTTCGTGGGTTCGAGCCTCGCGTCGGGCTCTTTGCTGACTGCCAGCTCAGAGCCTGGAGCCTGTTTCAGTCTGTGACTCCCTCTCTCTCTGACCCTCCCCTGCTCACGCTGTCTCTCTCTCTCTCCTAGAAATAAATAAAAAGCATTAAAAAAATTAAAAAAAAAAACAGTATTAGCTTCAGTACAAGGCAGGATGAACAAAGGTAGGATACTAAAAACAAATCAAGAAACAGCAACAAAAGCACACAAGGGACAAATCTGAGACTGAGAAAAGCTTTAGGTTGAAACAGAAATTGGAATAATGGAAAAGGAAATCATTCTAAAAATAAACCAAGAAGACAAAAGCAATGATAAATTAGGGGAAACAAAAGAAAGAAAGAAAACCAAGAAGGATGTTATTAAAAAGTAATAAAAGAAAATTTCTAAGATTAGAGGAATGTGGATTTTCAGACTGAAATGGCTCATGAAATGTATAGCATATTGTATAAAAGTCTGCATGTAAATAAGTGATTGGAAGAAAATATTCAGAAAAAAGTTAGCATGATATATGAAAAGGATTAAAAAACTGGATGACACCAGTGTACCACAGCAAGGCTAAAAGCTACAATGCAATAGTGTTCATGTTCTAAGCAAAAAGAATTTTCAACTTAAAATTGTATACCCAGCCAAACTAGCCATCAGTGAAGATAAGTAGAAAAAAAAATTTATAAATTACAATTTTTATATATTAGGAGGATGAGCAATTGTTCTTCTACCTGTGAAAGGCATATTTTAGGAAGTGGGCTAACTTCCTAAAAGATTATTTGTTCCTATTATTTGTAATAGGAAGTCAATTGAAAATGTTTAAAATTGTGAAAGGCATATTTTAGGAAGTGGGCTAACTTCCTAAAAGATTATTTGTTCCTATTATTTGTAATAGGAAGTCAATTGAAAATGTTTAAAATTGATGAATCAATAAAGGATATAATAATATCATATTATTGGAAATAAAATTACAAATAACCAACTGATTTGAAAATGATTTTCTGGGTAGCAGGAAACAAGGGACTAGAAAGGATGAGGCAGGGCATTCTGTTGCTTTTCAATATAAACCATGTATATATCTTCCTCAGCTTGGATGGGGTCACCTCCCAGTAATACATATAATCACTGAACCTCAGAACTTAGACCAGCCAACCTGAAACATGCTTGGAACACTTAAATTAGCCTGCAGTTGGGCAAAATCATCTCACACAAAGCCTATTTTATAATAAAGTGTTGAATATTTCATGTAACTTATGGAATATTGTACGGAAAGTGAAAACAGAAGGGTTGATGGTGAAGACTGGCTTTGAGTGTATTGGTTGTTGACCTCTTGAAATGGGCTGTTGGGGAACTGTGGCTCACTGCCCAGAATCACAAGAGAGAATCGTACCACATGAGTACAGTTTCTACTGAAGGTGTATTGCTTTGCACCTTTATGAAGTTGAAAAATCTTAAGTCTAACCATTGTAAATAAGGATCATGGGTAATACTCTGAATTTTAGAACTGCAGTGGAGGCCTCTGGTAGTCTGCCATCACACCTGCTCAACCCAAGTCTAATGTTGGCCATTTCAGGGAGTGCAGACATTACCAAAGCTAACAGGGTCTATCTCAAGCACAGACTCTCTGCCTCAGCACCTTCTCAAGAGCTGTGGGGCTCATTGGAGCTACTGTGCAGCAATAGCATCCTTCCAGCACAAGTGATGGGAAACAATGCCCCCAGGTCCTCCTCAACTGATGGAGGATGGGAGTCAGTGGATAAATTTTCCAGCCTCCCAGCCTTCAGGTGGACAATTCTGGAAGATATTCTTGATGCTTCTCAGGAGGTCCTGTTGGAACTAACCTTCTGGTTACAGTCTTCCCACCTACAGCAGTGACACCTATTTCCCATCTTCCATACCTAATCTTTTCCTTTTTCCAGCCACACTCTCCCTGCTGTCCCTCCCACTTCCCACAATCACCTCCATGATAAGCTACCTACACTCAAGCCCTTCTCAGCTCTGATTGCAAGAGGATCCAAAAAAAATAAAAAATGACATATGTAAGACTTTGTGTTATAAAATATGACAGATTAAAAAATTAGAATAGTACATAGTTTTTTCTTATATGTGCTTTAGGATAAATAAAATGCCTGTAAAGATATTATAGAAAATACAGATACTATAGAAAATATCAATCAACATATTTATATGGCTTGGAATTTCTACTCACAGTCTTCTACCTGGTTTCAAAAGAATTGTCTCAACTTAAAAACAGAAAGGAATTTGCAAGGCTTTGGAAAATATTTTAGAGGGCTAAAAAATCTCTAATGATGACAAACATACTGATGTTAAATACACTGGTGAGAAGTTTAAATAGTTTCATAAAATGTTATAGAAGGAGATTAACATTTTATAATTGCTAATTAGTCCATTATTTAACATAATATATGATTTACTTATTAATAAATTATTAACTACTACATTAATAAATTATACATGCTAGTATGTAAGATATATATAAGAAATGATTTAATTCGCCAGAATATGCTTATCGAAGTCTATATATTTGAAGCAACTGAACTGAAGCTAATTCTTTACTTTGATATAGCATTTTCTATAGTTTATGAGCAAACCTGTCAGAGCGGAGCAGTATGGGATATAGAAATGAACTAACCAGACTGACAACAGAGCAAGGCAGAAACAGGATGACAAAAGACATGTACCCTGAACTATCCTGGAGAAAGTTAGTTGGCATATCAGGGAGGGGTGATTTACATCACTATATCACCCCTAGATTATTAAAGCAAATTATTTAAAGTTCTTGACTGATATCTATGGATGTGTGTTGGATTTTATACACATATTATTTCTAAAACTCTTTTCTTCTATAACCGTTAGAATACCTCCCCTGTCTTGCTTCTTACTTCTTTGCACGCCACTTCGGAGTCTCCTTTCTTGGAGCCCTGTTCGCAACTTGAATGGAGTTATCCTTGCTTCCTTCTGTGTGTTGCCCTGGGACAATCTCATCCCAATCTTTTGTTTCAATTGCTTTAATCAATAATTTTCAGCACTAGCTACACTTTAGCAATACCCATAGCTCTTTAAAACCTACTAATGCCTGAGTTCCATCCTCTCTGGATCAGAGATTCTGATCGAATTGTTCTGGGGTAAATGGTGTGCTCTGAAAGTTCTCTGGCTGATAATCAACAGTTGATTTGAGATCCATTCATCTAGATGCTGATGACTCGTCAAACTTAATATCTACTCTCTACCGAGCTTCCAATCCATATTTCCAAATGCCATCCAGAGGCAGCTCATGGTGGTGATTAAGAATGTGGGTTTTTACTCTGTAACTGGATCCTTGCTTTGTGCTTCACTGTGTGAATCCATGCAAAAAAAACTTATCTCTTTTAAGCCTTTGTTTTCTCATCTGTGAAATTGGGTGAACAACATCTACTCTGAGTGTGAGGATTGAATAAAATGATTTTTGTAAAGCACTTAGCTCAGTATTTGGAATATAGAAAGTGCTTTACACATGGAAGTTATTATATCTTATGTATGAGTCTCAGGCCCTGTAATTTTAGTATTTTCAAAATAAATTCATAAAAAATGTTCACTACAACATGATATTTAATAATAAAAATGTAAAAATATTGAGTGTTCAGCAACGGGGAATTGGCCAAGTAAACTTTAGTGTATCCATGTGATAATGTACTATCTTATGAGGCTATTAAAATATTATGGTGTAGGTAAGCGTTTATTTATTTTGTGAACATTTATTTTACTTTGTAAAATGTGTGTAATAGATTGTGATATGAAAAAGCAAGTTATGATCCGTTTCCATACAACAAAAATAAATGAACAAGCACAAATGTCCACGTGTATGTGCATACATATTGTCACATAGTGAACATAATAATGATAGTAGTTAGGAGGGAAGAATCAGGTAAATGTTTTTCCTTTGCATTTCTTCTACGTATTCCAAGTTTTCTGAGTTAAGCACTTACTGCTTATTTGGAATAAAATGTTTTCATAAAATAAAAAGCAGAATTGATGTTATGTTCTTCTGCTAAAACTTGCCTTTTTCTTTGTTCTTGAGTTTAGCTGGTTGAACTCCTATCCACTCAGTCCTATAAATTAAAAACCAGAGTTTCCCTCTGAATCTTCCTTGTCAGCTCACTCCCTACAGGAAGGCCATCATGTGTCTCTTTTCTGAGCCCCCTTCTTTATTCCTGCTACCACTGCCTGATCTACCTGAGGTCCTCAGCACTCGCTTCGTGGTCAACTGGAAATTTTTCCAAGTATATTTCTCTTTCCAGTCTTCACTCATTGCATTGCATCCTCTTTCACATCTACTTTCCTAAAAATCACGTCTGATTATAAATTCCCCTTCTAATGAACTTTTGCTGACTTCTATTGTCCCCTAAATAAAGCACAAACATCTTAGCATGTTACATTAGACTCTTCAGGAACTGGCTGCAAGTTCAGCATTATACATTGCACACCAATGATCCACTTGATGCTCAGTTTATATTAAGTCCTAAAATGTGTGATTCTTTGGAATAGGCCCTGCCACTATTCATAGTTTGTTACTTCTCTTTTGACCTGAAAACAGCTATTTTATCCTTCTGCACCCAGCCTTTAATTTTGCTGCTTTAAGGAGCTTTCTTTCCTTGCCTCTCTCTGTCATCTGTTTCCGAGTCATTACTGTTTCCAAGTTAGTCTCACCTTGTGTATTCTTACAACTTTGTTTATAACAAAGTGTGAACAGATTTTGGTTTATAGTGTTCATATAGTCTTTCAGTATTTGGGCATCTATATTTATATATTATGATAGGCACCGTGTAGGATGGTGAGAATGAACATTGGGTAAGATTGACAAAGCCCACGTCATCATGGAACTAAAAGTATTGGGACAGTGGGAGGTGGAGAGTACCAAATGATAGATTATGATATATGCCATTCTTTTGTTGTTCTGAGACCCAGTTTCCAATGTGTGGAGGAACTTCCCACACCAACAACAAGCACTTACCTGGGCACTAGTGGGGATTGCTATGATTCAACTCGAGTTTGACACTATCTACCCAGAGATAGCATCATATTCCATAGTTTAAGAAGTCAGTTCTATAAGACTCCTTCCCCTAACACACACACTTCAGATGCCAGCTGAATATCCAGGTAGTTACCTGTGCTTCATAGGCTTATGAAGCAGAACACCCAGATGGGAGAGTTGCAAAGGGCCAGGTATATGGAAAGGGTGTGGAACTTCCATGCTCTCTCTAAATGTGCCATTCTCTTCCAGTCTCTATGTTCACCAAACCAGAAGCTCTCTAAGCCCTGTCCTTTTGGGGGTTTATTGAGGCTTCATTACATAGGTACAATTGATTAAATCACTGTCCCTGACAATTAAACTCAATCTTAGGACCTCTCCTCTCCCTGGAGGTTGGGGAGGGGGAATGGCGAATTCCAGCCCCCTACTCAATCACTTGGTTGCACTGGCAACCAGTCCCCAACTTTAAGTTACCTAAGGGCTTTCCAAAAGTCACCTCATTATGATAACAAAACACCCCTTTCTTCATCTTATCACTGGAAATTTCTAGTGTTTTAGGACCTGTGAGCCAAGATCCCTGGATGAAGACCAAATATATATTAGAAAAATATATTGCCATCTAAATGACCAAATATATATTTCTTATAAATAGCAATATTGCAGCCATCAAGCAAGTCAAGAGCGAAGTAGTAAAGTACAGGTATAAGGGGCCTCCTTATAAAGAGTGTTCCTGGCAGACCTCTTCAATGGGTCAACTTTTTTTTTTCCAAGAGTGAGAGTTAGAGAGAGAGAGAGAGAGAGAGAGCGCACAAGAGTGGGGATAGGGATAGAGGGAAAGAGAGAAAAAGAATCCTAAGCAGGCTTCACTTCCAGTGAGTAACCTGACATGGGGATTAATCCCATGACCATGAGATCATGACCTAAGCAGCAATCAAGAATCAGACACTCAACCAACTAAGCCACCCAGGCACCCCATGATGAGGCAACTTTTGAGTTGAAACATGAAAGATGAGAAGCCACTGAGGAGCTGGGGAAGAACAGTCTGGGCTGAATAAATAGGCTAAAGGCCACCAGACCAGAAAGAGCATGCTGGGTTCTCAGAAAGTAGAATCATTATGGTAGCTGCTCATTGCAAGGTAGAATATGGAAGGAGATGAAGCTAAAAGGAAATTTGGGCTTTGTAGGCCATGGAAAGACTTGCATTTTACTTTTCAAAGAATGGACAACTATTAAAGGAATTTTAAGTGGAAAGGTAATGTGTTTTGATTTTTTTTTAATGAAATACATCATTCTAGCTCTCATGTGAAGAAAGGCTTGGAAGGGCCATAAGTACAATCAATACACGAGATAGGAGGAGCTTCAGTCGTTCTGTTGATGCATGATGGCACAGTGCACTAGAGAGGTAGAACTGAGGAGCTGAGGAGAGTCACTGGATTTGAAATACTTCTTAAAATAGAAGTGGCAAAGTCTTCTGACAAATCAAATGATAACGGATAAGAGTCCTAGCCTTGGGCCTCAGATGCTGGCCCATGGATCTACTAGTTATGAAAGAGATGGTGTATCTGCATTCCACAGTTAACCGCCTTCTCAGTACTTTAAATCTAGCTAATCAAAACCATCAGCCTCTGCCCTTTCATCAGGACCACATGATTTCGGTCAGAGACTTTTCAACCATTGGTCAAGCCCAGGAAGTTCCCTGGTGCCGCTCAGGCCCCTTTTCTAGCCCCCAGCTTCCGTTGAGCATCTGGTCTGACTTTAACTATGGCCACCCTCTTTTCTTCATAGTTGTATCTTTAGTATCTTGCACAAACTACAACGGATCACCAATGCTCTGTATTATTTGCTGAACTAATGTCTATATGAGTAAGTCAATTGACAATAAGTTCAATATAGTGAATTTCACGCTAAGGGTTTTCCTCTCAACAATTATATTTGCTGTGTGTATATATTTACAAAGAATTGTAAAGAATTGACTCAGATTTTCCTAAGGGGAGGTAACTTAGTGTACCCAAATGAAACAGAGATCACTATCTACGGTCCTCATTAGGTAGGTCAAAAAATAAGGGTTGCAGATTTAGAAACCAAGAGAGATTGTATTTGTTTGGGTCCCCTATGCAAACACACATCCATTTACACTTTTAAATGTATTTTCTCATTTCTATACTTAATGAACTTAGTGAAATAGGCAGGGCAAGTATTATTCTCCCCCTTTTGCATACAGCCACTAAGGACTGGAGAAGTCAAGTCACTTGTTCAAAGTAACAAGTCTGGTGGGTGGAAGGACCAGGAATGGAAGACACACATTCCTACTTTTGGTCTGTGCTGTGTCTATAATGCTGTGCACACATCCTTCCCAATGATGTACATGCACATCGTTGCCTGAGCTACCCTTGAAATTTGGCCAATGTCTTTAACGAAATAGCTTAAAACCAATATTGTATTTGCTCACATCATCATTCAGTCCTCTGCTTAGAATAAAAAAATATTTTAGGGGCACCTGGATGGCTTAGTCAGTTAAGCATCCAACTCTCGATTTCGGCTCAGGTTGTGATCTCACAGTTTGTAAGATTGAGCCTCACATTGGGCTTTGCACTGACAGTGAGGAGCCTGCTTGAGATTCTCTCTCCCCCTCTCTCTTTGCCCCTTGCTAGCTCCCATGCACCTGCTCCCCTGCTAACATGTGCTCTCTCTCAAAATAAATAAATAAACTAAAAAATATTTTGGAAGTCAAATCTTAAATGTCTAAATTATTTCATCTTTCAATAGAAAGTAAGTCTGTGCATATTGCCAGAAGACTGATTAAGAAACCGAGCAACCTACCTCATTCCTTCCTGGCCCTGAGCTTTCATACCTTTCAAGTTCTTCTTCTCCTTTTCCAGTACATCCTTAAGCCAGTAGTCTCCTGAGAGAAAAGGAGTTAAACAGCTCCTACAAGCGATACTATATCACTGTAAAGCAAATACCCGTCAATACATCCATAATCATTACCAGGCAGGATTTTTGAGAGTCACCAGTGAGGAGAGACGATCATACGACAACACCAAAGAGGGAGAAAAATTACTTTAGTGCCTAGGTCTGCAGAATAAACCCATAGACAAGAGAGTTCATAGGGCTGGATTTATTTCTAATCTTTTTGACTGCTTCATAGGTCACAGATTTAGCACTCAACCTCATTCTGCTTTATTTTCTTCATCTTAGCTCTGTTGATACTATTTATCAAGGGAGATGTCAGGTATCTGCCTGTCGCCTTCAAAGAGAAGAACATTTCAGAAAGGACTATATGCACAGAAATATCCAAACAAAGTAAATTTCTCCTATCTGGAATAATCATGCTATTCATTAGCAATCATAATTGTACTTCCCACAAGTCAGACTATGAAATAACAGTGTCAGATGAGGTTTTTAACAGAGACTACAGGAAAGCATATTAATTTTAGATGAGTGAGCTTGAGGTCACATCCCTTTCCAATTAGAAATAAGGTAGAGATAATATCAAGTTTTGATGAGTTTTAGCAGTGCAGATCATGACCTGATGCAATGTGAAGTCAATCTTCAAAACTCACTGTGGTCTGATTTTACTTGTCCTCAAGGATAGTCATTAGCCTGAGCTCACACTATTGGAATTTGGTTTTAAGGATAGGGCAAAGTTTTCCTGCCCTAATTGCTTCCATCTGCTACACTAACACATGTGTTCCTGCCATAAAATTTTTCTAAAACTCTCCAAACTCCACATGCCCTTTTTGACTGGGTTCTTGCTGCATTGATGTTTTCACCTGCATTCCGTCTGGGTGGGAATCTGTCTTGCAGCTGGCTGCTGCTTCGAGGGAGGGGGTGGCCGGGGGAAGTATGATGTTTGCTGTAAGCCTCCAGTGGTAAATTGAACACAGACATTTGCCTTGAAAACGAAGAATTGCGGTCGTGTGTGTTATATCACACACACTGCTCATGTCTCATTTCATTCCAATGATTTCTTCTTTATTCTGTTTTTATTTACTCATTTTAAAGGACAGAACTAATACACAGATATATCGTTATTGTGAAAAATCTTCTATTGGAATAGAAAAAAAAAATCTCCTGAGTACACCCTCCTCTCGCTGGCCCAAATAATAAATGAGACATTTTCAAGGGAGTTGGAATTTCCTTTCCTTAAAAGACAAACTTGTTTTATGTTCTGCTTGCTAACAGATACTCCAAGACCCCTGAACTTTTCCAAATGGAAGAAAGTAAAGAAAAATAATATCATTAAGTCACCCTCAACCAGAAAACAAAAATATCCTATCTGAAACGAAGCGTATATTAATGTGCACTGCCCCAGAGTGTGGTATGGAGAAATTATTAAATTTGTTTGATGAGCCTAAAAAGTTCAGTGTGAAGATACCAGTGTACCTGAGTCTCCAGTTATTTTAAAGTATGAGTTTATCATCAAGCTGGTATTGTAGCATATATTCCTGTAGTTGTGATCTAAGCGAGAAGCCCTTGGTGGGTTTCAGGTTCTGAAGTTTCTTCATGTAGCTGGATGAAATGAGCCTGGGCTAAAGTGCAGAAGCATCTCTGGATGTGGCACCATTGGCTTCGTTGATCAAGATACATTGCCACCAAGAGATTGACAATGTGGGTATTACCACTTTTTAGTCTTTAAAACCATGGTTATTAGAGGCAGGATCTCTTTCAGAAATTGCTTTTATTGTGTATATTTTGTGTATGCAGGTACATTTAATTATATACACATGTTTGCTGAAATACATACCTTTCTGAATAGTTTATTGGTAAATGTGTTCCATAGACTTTTAACCTGGTAATGCATAGTATAAATAGGTGTGTGTGTACTCCCTCTGGTCCCTATGGACACCAACCTTCATTGAGGAAGGTGAAAAGTTCAAAGTCCAGGGTTGATAGCTGAGGTTGTTTGATTTATCTGCCTCCTCTGATGAATGTTTTGTCCAAGAGATAGTGTTCACTGAAAAACAGAATGTGTGCGTCCCCTGGCAGCCTGTTGAAGGTAGACAAAGGAAGAGACTGAGGCTGTGCTGTTTTCAAGGCAGGACTGAAAGTGCAAGAACCGTGTGCTGAAAAGGATCAAAGAGGTCATCTCATCCATCCCTTGAACATCAGTCCTTGCCGGAGACAAGACCACTCCCAAACCGCAGAAGACATATGACTGTCAACCCCACACTAAAGTGTCCCAGGAGATACACCTCCCCCTGTAACTCATTCAGAATCCAATAAACCTGCCAGAAAGTTCTTGCATGGCTCTCCCCTGCCAACCACTACTTATTTCATGGAAATTAAGAAGTGTATGTTAGCAACTACCTCAATAGCATCTCAGATTTCAAAACCTTAAACTATTAAAGGGTTGTTTTTCAACTTTTTTAAAAAATATTTCATTATACAGTATTTGGTGTACACATAACATATTTGGGTAAATTGTAATTAAAGTAACAAAATAAATAGAAATAAACCCACTCGTTGACTTAAGAACTATTTCACTGCAGCAATTTGCATACTTTCCCCGAGTTCATTGCTTTGCCCCTAATGGTAACCATTGCTTTGAATTTTGGATTTAGCATTCCTTTGTTTTTTTCTTTTCTTTTAAAAAGTTTAACCATGTATGCATATTTCATAAAATTTAGATTATATTTTCTGTATTAACTTTAAAAAAAGTATTAATCCATGTCTTACTTTAATCTTTCAAAGTAATATTTCCAAAGTTCATTGATGTTTCGCAATACTTCATTTTCATTGATGCATGATATTCCTTTGCCTGAGTATATCACAATTTAATTATTTCTTTTTCTGTTGATGTATATCCAATTGTTGTCAGTTTCCTTTTGTTCTGTTGTAAATAATGTCATTACAAAAAGTTTGAATTATCCTGTTTCCAGGATAACAAATAAGATTCTATAGAATAAGTTCTTTTTCAAACCATAGGTTAGCAGGTGTTATTGGATCATGAAATAAATTTAACAAGACTTTTTTTTATTAAACTTTTTTAAATGTTTATTTATTTTTGAGACACAGAGTGCAAGCAGGGCAGGGGCAGTGAAGGAGGGAGACACAGAATCCGAAGCAGCCTCCAGGCTCTGAGCTGTCAGCACACAGCCTGATGTAGGGCTCAAACTCAAGAACCATGAAATAGTGAGCTTAGACAAAGTTGAACACTTAACCTACTAAGCCACCCAGATGCCCCAATAAGATTTAACCAGAAATGTCTTTAAATGAAATAATTAGAACATCAGATTAGAAGTGTTTATAGAATATACAGTTTTATGTATGTAGCAGGTGCCAAAGCTGAACATAGTGCCCAATTTCTTTCCAAGTAGTTTACATCCCCAGTGGTGTAGACTTTTTTCCCTTTGTTCCACATTCTTCAAAAGTTTGATGTTTCCAGATTTAACTTTTGCCACTTCAGTATGAAATTTCATTGGGTGGTTAATTTTCATTTCCCTTATTACTGACAAGACTGAGCACTTTTTATATATTTGTCATTTACACATCTTCTGTAAAATACTTCTTTATGTCTTGCCTGTTTTCTTTTATTAGGTTGCTAATCTTTTTTCTTGTTGCCTTGATTCAAATACTTTATGTGCTATAGATACTAAGAGTTTGTTGCTTATTTGTTTGGGAAGTATCTTCTCCCATTTAAAAATTTTTTATGGTCATCTGTTTTTCTACTTTATAATTAAGGCTTTGGGGTCATCAGGAAACTTTTTTTGTTTTTCAATAATTTGAAAGACTTTATTTAAAATGCAATGTGAAGGATATTTTATTCCATAAGGATACTGGATTCTCTTAGCACCATTTGTTGCATAGACTATCCTTAATGATATGCAATGTAACTTATTTAATATATCTAGTTTCCACAGATATCTTACACCGTCTTAATTGCTTGATGATGTAATACTAGAGAAATTGAATTTATCTCAAAAAACCCTTGGCATTTTGGGCAAGGGTATGTGGGACTTTGTTACACAGGACTGTCTCACACATTGCAAGATGCTAATCTTTGATGAAAAGCATTTTCCTAATCATTGTAAGAAAATCATGACCACCTTCACAATTTTCAATTACTCCATTGATAACATGACCCATTGAGAATGACTGTGTCTGGCCTTACAACAGATATAGATACCTGGTAGGGCAAATCTTCTATCCTTACTTTGCTTTTCAGTTTGTTTTGACTACTCTTAGAGCTTTAGTATTCTTTCACATTTTAGAAAAACTTGAGAAGCTCCTCAAAACATCCCATTAGAATGTAGATTGAAATTATAGTGAATCTATAGTTCACTTTGGGCAGAATCAATGTATGATTATATTTTCCTATTTATGAATAATATCAATTTATTTAGGTTTTCTTTAATGTTTTCAACCAATTAAAAGAGGTCTGTGAAGCTTTTGCTTATTTTTTAGTATTTCTTTGTATAATAATAAATGGAAAAGTTTTATTTGTATTCTTCAGTATATTAGATATGCAGTTGATTTTCCTATATTAATTTACTATCTAGCCACCTTGCTAGACTCTCATACTAATTCTAATGATTTATGTGCATTATTTAACTCTTTGCCAATACTGGCAATCACATCATCTGTGATAGTTCTATTTCTTCCTTTCCAATTCTTATCTGCTTAATTTCCTTTTCTGTTACTCCTGGCCGAAGCTTCATATTGGTTTCCTAGGACTTTCATAAGAAATTATCACAGACTCAATGCCTTAAAAGAACAGAAGTTTATTCTTTCACAGGTCTTCCTGAGGAAGCCCCAAATCACGATGTTGGCAGGATTTTTTTTCTGAAGGCTCTGTGATAGAATTCTTTCCATGCCTCTCTCTCTACTAGTTCTTGATGACTGTTGGCAACTGTTGGCATTCCTTGGTTTATAGCTGTATAACTCCAATCTCTGCTGGGTACAACATTCAAAATTTACAGTTATTTTCTCTCTGGAACTAAGAAATATCATTTACTTTCTAGGCCTTCCACTGTTATTTAAGTTTCTATTTGGATGCTTTAAGGATCTTCCCTTTGTGCTTGATTATTCTGAAACTTTACTAGGTATGAGTTAAGTTTTTATCTATCCAGCTGATTGTTCATTTTGTTTCTTCTGAATTCATGTCTCCTATTCTAGAAAGTTATCATTATTATCTCTTTGACTATTACTTCTCTATGTTAAAAATAAGTTTAAAAAATAGGGGCACCTGGGTGGCTCAGTCAGTTGGTTGAGTGACTGACTTGATTCCAGCTCAGGACATGATCCCAGGGTCTGCTCTGAGTGTGTCTGTCTCTCTGTCTCTGTGCCTCTCCTCCTTCATCCTCTGTCTTTCTCTCTAAAATTAAATAAAAGTAAAAATAAAATGTCATTTAACACAAAATTTGGGTTTCTCTTTTATTCTCCATGTTCTTTAAATTTTATTTTTTCATCTTTTTGTATCTCTATCCAACATCCTACTACTATCTTTCTTAACTATATATTTGACTGGTTTATACATCCATTGTTCTTTTCTTTCGTGGGTTTTATTTTTCACTTCTAAGAGTTCCATTGGTTCTTTTTCAAATAATCTAGGTTATTTTTGAGAATATGTTAATTGCTTTTTTTAAATTACATTTTTGTTTCTTTTAACATGTAGCTATTCTATAATTGATATTTTCAATAGCTGAAGTGATTTGGAATCTAATTTGCTATTTATTGTTTCTGTGAATTTTCATTTCTGATCGTTTGCTTTTTTATTGTTATTATTTTAGAGAGAGAGAGACAGAGTGGGAGCAGGGCAGATGGGCAAAGGGAGACAGAGAGAGCTCCACGTGGGGCTCAATCTCACCATGGTAAGATCATGCCTCAGCCAAAATCGCAAGTCTGCTGCCTAACTGACAGAGCCACCCAGGGACCCCTGTAGCTTGCTTTCTTACTTCATTGATTTGTTGTTGTTATTTTTATTTGTTTGTTTTAGTTGCAAACACATATTGTGTATAACTTTAGGTTTGTTTTACCTTCTAAGTACATTGATTTTTATGTCACACTATTTATTTTGTAAACATTGGGAGAGACAACTAGGGAATGCTTTAATCTAGTGAGATTCTATGGTTTCTTCACTTGTGTTCTCAGGGCTTCTACCAACTTGGGACTATCTTAGGTGGTCTTTCTTTTTCTCAGGTTCAGCCCCTCTTTGCTGTGGAGCCCAGAATCGTTTCGGATTTGAGTTGGTACTTGAATTTTCCCCATGGAGCACATTCCTTTTGCATTACTGTACATTGCCTTCAGCCAATCTCTGTTTTCAGTTAATCTTACTTTAAAAATATGTTGGTTGTAAATTATTGTGGGAGGTACTTTAGAGGTTGAGTATGCCATGGAAAAAGGAACATACGTCTGAATTTTTTTTTCCCTGTCTTTTCCCCATTTCTACCCTTCTTATTGATACATTTAATAGAAGTGGAAAGATGCACCATGTTTCTATTTACCTTCCATTTTACACAGCATCATGATAACTCAGAGTTGAATCTTCTTATTTATTTCACTAAGCATGAGTTAGTAAAGCTGTTATAAGTCATTTAAAATGTGGATCTCATATTTAGATTTGTATTCCAAATTTATAGATCAGTTCCATTTATTCATCATCAACTATGACTCCTTTTTTAAAATTAAAGATGTATCTTCTTAGGACAGCTCTAAAGTTTTCTTGGAAATCATATTATTCTTAAAACAGATTTTGTCAAGTTAAGTTTAAGTGAATCAGAACATACGGATTACACATTCATTAAAACACACACATGGGTTGTGAAATGACAGAAAAATGTGTTTGGCAAAACCCATTTGGCAACTTTCCAAAACCAAAACATTTAAAAAACTAGTATTTAATCATTTTCTAAACCTAGAACATGGCCAGATTTTTCAATACCTAGGAAATACAGTCTTGATACTTTTTTTATGGCATAGAATAACTTCTCTTAAGTTAAATACTCAGTTAATAAGTATTTCCAGTAAAATTATGTGTATCAGGTCTTCCTGCATTGACTCTTTATTAAAAAAATTTTTTTATACATTTATTCATTTTTGAAAGACAGAGACAGAGTGTGAGTGGGGGGAGGGGCAGAGACACAGATTTCGAAGCAGGCTCCAGACTCTGAGCTGTCAGCACAAAGCCCAAAGCGGGGCTCCAATCACGAATTGCAAGATCATGACCTGAGCCAAGGTTAGACGCTTAACCTACTGAGCCACCCAGGCATCCCATGACTCTTTAATAAATTCAAAAACTCAAAGTGAACCGGGTGGCAGGAGACATAACCTGACATGGCCTCTTATTTTATACACAGAAGAATTCCACTGTACAAAGGCAAGTCACCGCCAGGCAAGCAACTTAGCAATGATCAAATTCCAAATTTAACTGCTATTCTTTTTTATTCTACAATTAATTGATCAAGAAGACTGGGGAGCATTTTGAAAAGATCTTTGATTATCACTTTAACTTTATAGAACTAATCATTGTCCTCTGGGCTCTTGGATTCAAGCCATTATTTTCACATTCATGTGAATCAACAATACCAGTTGCAAATGAGGCTATTAGGCCATGTGAGATTCATTTGATTGAGAAAATTAGGTTTACTTACCGAGTGCTTAATGTGGTTATGCTAAAACTTGTTCAGGTTCCCAAGGGTATTCACTTGACTATAATGTTGTGATCAAGATTGTTCAATGCTTGATGGGGAATTACTGTTTCCCAAAAAGGACAGAAATTTTAGTTCGCCATCCCTCTCTTTTTTGCAATGAGTACCCAGTCATCTGCCTATTATCCTTCCCTTTCTAAATGCAGTGAGACTGTTCTTGAGTTGGAGGCTCAGAGGGTAACTTCAATAGCTCTATTCCAGAATGGTGAAGTTTGTGGAGGTAACCACTTCTAAACTCTTAAACACAAACAGAGAATCAGAGAATGACTAATAGCAGAGAACACTAATAGCAGTCCTTGATAGAACATCTACTCTGTACAAAGGATTTTATATACACTATCTATTCTTATAGCAATCCATAAGATAGATAACATTATCCTCATTATTCTCCTTGTACAGAACAAGTAGACTGAAGCTTATTTAGATTATGAGAATGGTGATTCAATGCTACCATTCTCTTTTAATGAGGAAGACAGTCTGCCTGTATATTCTCCCTCTGGCTAGATCTTTTGGGTATCCCTCACTTCTCCATCCGTAGGTCTCCAAAATCAAGGTAGCCAGTAGTCTGGCTGAGATCTATCATATTTATAAGTAGGTTGAAAGTAAGTTTCTAACTACTTATGCTTGATCCTGATATTTCTTAGCTCATAATGAAATAAAATTCACAGAGAACAACTCAATTTGCCTCCTAGCCCCCATACCCAAAATACCCTTCTTCTGTCCCTGAGCATTTTGGTGACATGGACTTTTTGGGCCATATTTTGCTTTGCCTCGCAGAATTGGTCCTAACCCTCCCTTCTCCTCCCTGAGGTACCACTGCATGTCCAGAGGCAGACCCGGGTTTGGATGCCTTCCTAAAATAAGCTTCAGTGTCCTGCATTTCCAAAGGAAGCAAGTGCTCAGTGTCCAATTCTCTTTGACTTCCTCATATGACTTTTCCCCCCAGTGTATCAGGGGACTGAATACAGTCCATATAGTGGCATGTTCTAATTCTCTCCTAGACCATTGAAGTCTGGAAACCTTTAAAAAGATTTTATTTTAGGTTTTTTGTTTGATTTCAAGAGAATGTAGTAAATGTAAATTTATTCTTTCCAACCAGCAGCTAATGCTCTTCTGCTATTATAACTGGACTATAATGATTCCTATATTTTAGCAAAAACTATGAAACTTATTTGTAATCTGGATCCATACAGATGTGCTGTAACTGTCCTTGGTCCTTAAAATCTTAGCGGAAGAAAGACACTACCAGGCCCATTCTGTATATCAAAAATTGTCATCTCCTTCAAGGCAAGAGCTTCCGAAAACATTAGTTTTGTCCTTTGTAAACAATACAAAAATGGGAATTGAATCAGAAATCTCTATTTTTGTTTTATATGAAGGATGTAGATATATAAACATGAAGCCATTGAATTAAGTACTTTGAAAAAAATGGGTGAGTGGTTTCAATCACACAGCAAGATGCCAGGCATACATTTAGAATATTATAAGTGTTGTTTGTATTCGTTGATAGTAGTCTCAGATCTTGCACATAGATGCTAATTTCTCAAAATTATTGTGTTTATGCTGTAGAAGTTTGTTTGGACATGGGGCTAGATGTAGAAAACTCTGTGAAACCCTACTTTTACTGCTGTCTTAAAATCTTACTCATAAGAATTTGAGAACTGTAACTTTATAGAAATAAAGAATAGGAGCTAGAAAGTTTAAAGTCAAATCTATACCTCCTATATCAGAGGCCCAAATGGAATCACTTCTTCAGAAAGTTCCACATGAAAAACATAGCATCTTTTAGATTTACAAGGGCACTCTGTGATATTTACTAATCCTCGAATATCAGTAGCTGACATGAGGGAGATGATAGGTAGAATTGACAAATGTTTGTGGCATAATATAAATAGCTAACTTTCTTGTAGGGTACAAAAAGAATAGAGAGGAAATAGTTCAGCTAATTGTGTTTTTTAACATAATGTATTTTCTATAAAAATGTAAAATCGTTATTTAAATGAGCCAGATTGACAATCAGTCATAACATCATTTTACATATTTACATAATATGAGATTCCAAAGCAAGGGTAAAATGTGGTACATTGCATCAAATTGCAATGACTTATTACTGAATGATCTACCCTTGCTTTTACGGTTATGCATTTGAGCAACGTGTCATAAGCACTTAAGATCTTACTTCTCCCGTCATAGTTGCCCTTGATTCTAATTCTGGATGGTGTGATTGCACACGGTTTCTCCCTTCGCTTACTAAAGTTCTCTGACTCTTTGCACAAGACACCTTCATGTGTCTTTCTGCTCTACATGGATTAGTTTAAATTATAAGATAGAGTTCTTGTCGGCTCCTCACACATTCATGTGGGCAGAAGTTGGAGCCCTGCCTCAGGAGTGTGTAACATCATGTACAATGGCCTAATAATGATCTCTTTCCAGTCATGAGGCAGTAATTTTCTTTCCCTTCACTCTTCTTTTCCCTCTGCCCCCATTTCCTTTAAAGCCTAGAGCTGGTATAAAAATTCATTTGCATTGAAATGTTTGAGATCGCTTTCAACCATTCTTGCAGAATGGCAGTTCTTTTGGGGAAAAAAAAAAAAAAAGCTGTTTCTCCTTAAAAGACCGGTGTAACTTTTCCAGAGGGCTTAGGAATTGAACCTAAGCCAAATAATACTCAGCGTTTAAGTAAAAGTGACTAGCTCTTTCTTCAAAGCCCAATCAAGAAACAAACCCTTTCTAGAATTCAGTTTCTAAACCTGATGTTTGAAAAGTAAGAAATATTTCACTTTAGAGATACATTACTTGGGCTATTTTCTTAATCTTTGTCATTTTGATTTTAAAATGTAAAATATTACCTGCCAGTGAATTAAAATAATGAGACCTAGCACCCTTTCTGTTCTGACTCATCATCTTATGCAGTGCAAACGGGTTCGGCAGGCTTCCTCGGACAACTCCCTTGCCTCCATGGATATCCAGATGAAAATATAGCTAATCAGAGAAACCTTCTATTCTCATCACAAATATCAACATTATTCTCTCTCCTCAGCTGAATGCCCACTTTACGGAAAAAAGAGAATCAATGGGAAGGGAGATGGAGGACTCCTCAAACTTTTCATCACAAACCAACTCTCAATTTGTCTTTTGGACCCCATCTCATCCCCCTCTTTTCTTAAATAATGCATTCATACTGCTATTATCCATCTCATATTGGCCCTTGATCCTCCATCTTTACGCAATCATTTCCATCACATGGTGTAACTCTACTGACACTGCCCTTTACCATACCATGAGGAACTCCCATGATTCCAGACCCAGTGAGCATGCTACTAGCATCACCGCCATCTGCCTCTCTAAGCACTATTCTCCATGGCTAGGCTTCCTTCTGATTTAAGTTTTGGAGGTTTTTTTTTAAAATTTATTTATTATTGAGAGACAGAGAGAGACAGAATGTGAACAGGGGAGGGGCAGAGACAGAAGGAGACACAGAATCCGAAGCAGGCTCCAGGCTCTGAGCAAGCTGTCAGCACAGAGCCACACACGAGGCTCGAACTCACACACTGTGAGTTTGTGACCAGAGCTGAAGTTGGATGCTCAACCAACCGAGCCACCCAAGCACCCCTTCCTTCTAAATTTTAAACAATTTGCTTGGATTTCATGATAACACACCTTCCTGGTACATTTCCCAAGTCACTGGTTTCTTATTCTCCTTTTCCCTTGCAAGTGTGTCCTTCAAACATACCTCTAAAAATTGGAGTTCTTTGGACTAGGTTGTGAGCCCATTTCTCTTCTTTCTCTCCCTTCCATTCTCTCCCTCAATGACCTTAACCAGTACTACTGCTTTAAATGGCATCTCACTAGTCACTAGTCACTAGTGATGACTCACAAATTTGTATCTCACACCTAGAGCATTCTCCATCTATCTATCTCTTCCAAATCTCATGTAGATGTCTCACAGGCTTCCCAAGCTTAACTCTACACAAATAGAACTCACAATTTTCTCAATAAGCCCTCTTTTGCTCAGTTTTTTCAATCTTAGTAAGTGGCACCATCATCCACTTTCTCTCTCAAGGCAGAAACCTAGGGTTATTCCTAATCCCTTCTTCTCCCTCACCACGTGTTCTAGCTCCTCCTACACAATCTATCAGCGAGTCTGCTAAACTCTGACTTTTGGATAGACACCATAGCCAGCCATTCTACATCTCCCACTGGCCAGAATTATTGCCACTGCCACAAAGGAAGTCTTTCCCTTTTCTGTTCCTGCTCACGCATAATCTTCATGCTGTAGGAATCTTCTAAAGCTGAAAAGCAGCTCATTTCAGTTACTTCATTGATGGCTTCCCCTGGCTTTATCCTCAGGTCTGAACACAATGTCTGCAGAGTTAGCTCAAGTTTCACCCTCCCCTCAGGGGCTTTGGATATACTGAGATTCAAGACCCAGAGCAAATGTCACCTCCTCAGAGAGCACTTTCCAACCATGTCCAAAGGGGTCTGCCCCACTTTTTGTGAATTGCTTATGTCTTTCTTAGCATTGATCACAATTTTCCATGACTATTTTTTATTTACTTTTAATACTTGACCTCTTGTGCTTTAAAGCCCTTGTGACCATGACCATCTCATACTCTCACAGACTCTTTATCCAGGGCCTAGTAAATAATTGTTGAATAAATAAATGCAATGCAGGGTGCTTATAATAACAGGATTTTTTCCACACTATGCGTATGATATTGGGCTGCTAATTGAGCTTCTAAATATAGAGCAAATAAATTGTGTAAAATAAGCCATGTGAGAAAATGAATATTTCTTAGAGAATGTGAACTTTGCATGTATTTAGCTTCTAGGTCCCAATTTATGATTTAAGGGCTGCATTAATGTAGGTTTTTTTGTGATTAATTATTTATAAAGCATTGAAATGATCAGTGCCAAAAAGCTGATCCTGCTTCAAATAGCTTTAATCTATCTGAAGGCACTGCTAGACACAATTCACAAAATCTACACTTGGATTATTACAGGTTTGCTGAAATGATATTAATCACACCAGCTATCACACAACATGGGAAAAGGAAACATTATTTGAAGAGATTTCTAAAGGATTAAAGGGACAGCTGTTTCTGGGTCCAGGTGCTAAGGTGGAAATGGAAATTTACAACCAGCCTTTTAATTCAAGAGTTCTGTTAATCGTGGTATAATAAGCCTGATTTTTTTTTTACAGACTACACAATCTAGTTTTTATTTCCTCAACTTGGTATTTTTTCTGTCTTACACATTTTCTTAGACATTCAGAGGAAGTTTCTATATTCTCATGGTGGGAAAGAGGAATTAATAACAGGATATAAATTCATAAGAGCAAGATATTAAATTAAGAAACATTTAAATTCATCTCAAGTAATAAAGAGACATTTGTATTGAATGAAAAAGAAGAGAATAAACTTTCAAAGTCAGAAGAAAAATCTCACTCAGTTGTTTTCAGACTTGTTTAGTTAGAAATATTTAAAGCTGTAGAATACTTTCTTCAAATGAATTCTAAATTGTATGTGTGTGTTGTGTGTTTATATATAATATGCCCATATGTGTACAGGTGTACATCTGAATGCACATGAGTCACACACACACACACACACACATACCTGTACAAGTGAGGCTGATTTGGATGACATGCAAATGGAAAACTGAAATTATGCCCTCTTGGTCCCTTATGTATGTGTCAGCCTTTGAGTTACTTAGTAAACTCCCTCAGCTTTTCTCAACCTGGAGATATATAAGCTCTAATGCTCTAAATTATCCAATATATATATATATAAACTTAACTGTGCATCTAATATAGTACAAATTATATCCCCTTCTTAAGACAATTGAAGAAGTAGTGACTCACTTCACTTTCTATGTTCAGATGAGAAAACCTATAAGACTATGAGTAATTTGAAAACCACTGATATAAGTGAGAGGGAAAAAAAAATGGCTATATCATTATATAGAATAGGCTTGTCAGATATACTGCAATAGTTCTGCCCTTCCCCCTTCACTTCTCCATTGCAGACATTGCTAGTCAATCACGGCACTCTCTGCTCCTGTGTCTGGACAATGCCTTCCAATTCTCCTGAACACTCTGCTCTAGGTATCCATTACCTATCAATTAAAATTAAGAATGCAAGATGAAACCAAACTGCCATCCAGATGTGGGAGATTTTTAAAGTGATTAAAAAGATGGATGAAGAAGCAAATACTATGTAATCAAATCAACTATCTCATGGAATGCCTGCCTTCCTTATTTCAAAGGTTA
Organism: Hyaena hyaena; assembly: GCF_003009895.1. NCBI lineage: Eukaryota > Metazoa > Chordata > Mammalia > Carnivora > Hyaenidae > Hyaena > Hyaena hyaena. Next base: position 292,003 of record NW_024081777.1, on the reverse strand, counting down.
TAACTAGGAATACATTATACATAAAAGTATAAGGCACAAGTCAAAGTAAAAGTATAACATTATGAGTGATATTATTAGTTATTATATATTATCTAAAAGTACATTAATTTTGGAGGTTGTTTGAGATGTCATTTTTCTGTATTCCTTTGTGATGGTTGTGTATAGATGGGCAGAAGTTTGGTATATAGTTTCACATATAGATGGGCAGAAGAAAAACAAAAAAGCATGGTTGTGTGCCTATTTATAAGAAGAATGAGATTGTTAGTAACTAGAAAAATAAGAAAAGTAAACTTTTTAAACTTTTCATTTTTCATGAAAATGAAAACAAAGGTAACGTTTGAGAAAAAGAGATCAAAATTAAAATATGCCTATGAAATAGCTGATTGTTTTGTGTATCTGCAAACAGTGTGGATTGTATGATCTCTTAAACATACATATTGAGCTGAGTGACAGCTCAATAAAGACATATAAAAGGAATAACTGTGTACTCTGTCCCCTAAACCTTTTTGATTTGCAGATAAAGTCATATCTTTCTGATACTTCTGTAGAGTCATTCCTGTCCGGACTCTGGGGATAGACAGAATAGTCAGGTGCAGAACTTGTCACTTCCAAACCAAACAACCCTGTCCTCTCAGATTGCAGCCAGGCTAGATTCTTCCCCTATGGCTTTATCTTCCAAGCTAGTTCCAATTTCCCTTTCTCTGTGTCTGAATTCCTGCTGGGATTTTCTGTTCTGAATCCTAGACTTCTTTTGTTTTCTTATTTTTAAAGGATTGGCTAGTATCTTGCCATTTGAGTCCCACCAAGTCTAAATCTCAGACCACCATGGATGGATTCTTGTCACATATTGTCACACCTGAAATTGATAATTCTCTTGCCTGGACTGAGGATAATGATGGAGACAATTAGTATTCTCCTTATGTATTAAAAGGAGTTTGATATAGGAGTTTCACATATGTTATTGCTAATCACACAACAACTCTGTACATTAACTATAATTATCTCCTTGTAGGACAAAGAAACCTGAGCTCAAACTGGTTAAATAAATTTTCCAGGGTCCACTGCCAAGAGGTGGCAGGGCTAGACTTACACCCAGACCTATCAATCTCTAAGTTTCTTTAACTCAACACATAGGAACTCTTTGACTGCTGTTGTGCTGTCTAGTGGGTCTACCCAACATTCGCTAACTTGTCTATTTAACTTGTTAAATATTTAACAAATATTTACTGAACAATTATTATAACTCAGGCAGGGGGTTAGAGACTGGAGATATAACAATGATACCTAAAATAATTATGATATTTGACCTACAGATTTCCAAGAACACCCAGTCTCCAAGAACAAGAAGTTTCCTTTTGTTCCAGATAAATGGAAAACTATAAAAGTATTTTTGCACAGAAATCTGCATGAACAGATATGTGTTTTAGAAATACTATCCTGATAACAATGGGACTGTTATGTTAGACTTTATATGTGAAGAAGTTTATACAGGATAATTTATAAATTAATAATCTAATAAACAACAATAGATCTCATCAGGATATTATTAGAAATAAACAAAAGGGAACCTGAGCAACAGTTAGGTTGAATGACCAGGAGTCACAACTGATTAAAGTGGGGCTGGCAGGAGAGAGAAGCATCAAAAATGGTTCTGAGTTCTCTATTATAGGAGGCTAGATGGGAAGTAACATAAATGACAGAGAGTGAAAGCTGACAAAAGAAACAGTTTGTGGGAAAATATAGAGGTTAGTTTTGAGTTTGTTGCATTTAGGGCACATGCGGGAAGCCAGGTACATTTTCCATAGGCAGTTGAGAATCTCAGTCTAGAGCTCACGAACAAGGTAAACATTGAATACAGAGAGTTGAGAATCATCCATGAGAAAATGATGACTGAAGCCATGGTAGTCGATGTGATGGCTGAAAGAGAGAGGGTAAAAGAAAAGGGAAAGAGGCCCAGAGTAACATGAGTTAAACGTATGCTTATTTATTTATTTTTTAAGTTTATTTATTTATTTTGAGAGAGAGAGGGCGAGTGGGGGAGGAGCAGAGAGAAAGTGGGGGAGAGGGAATCCCAAGCAGTCTCCACACTGTCAATGCAGAGCCTGCTGAGGGGCCTAAACTCATCAACCGTGAGATCATGACCTGAGCCAAAGACAAACGCTTAACCCACTGAGCCACTCAGGAGCCCCTCAACTTGTGTTTGAAAGGCAAGACAATGCAACTTGCAAAGGAGATTGTTGTATATGGCAGGAAATGTCCCAGTTCTCCTTCACTCCTACCTATAGCTATGCCCTACACAATGTGGCTTTGTAGCTCTCCCATCAAGAGGTAAAGTCTATTTCCCCTCATTTGAATCCTGGTTGACCTTTGGACTTAATTTTGCAAGCAGAGTGCAGCAGAAGTGATGGTTTGCTCCTAGGAGGCATTGCATGAATATATGTTCACTCATAGAACCTTGAGCAGGTGCCAAGTGTGCAAGCCCAGGCTCGCTTGTTGGAGGATGGGAGGTCTTCTGCAGCAGTGACAGGCCATTCTGGTTGAGGCCATCCTGGACAGCCCATCCCCCAGCCAAGCTGGAAGCTAACCACAGATATATGAGTGAGCCCAGCTGAGACCAGAGGCCAAACACTGCCCACATTATCTACTTATACAACTGTGAGACAAATGGCTGTCTTCAGCTAACTGTTGGGAGAGTAGTCATGCAGTAAAACATAAGTGACACAGAGCAGGAGAGCCAGCTTAAGTTACAGTCCAGAGGTAAGAACAAGCAGTACAAAAAGCGAGGATGGTCAATAATGTGAACTACTCCCAATACACCAGGAGGAGAACTGAGCGCTGCGAAGAGTCTATTGCGTTTGGCAAAGAGCAAGATTCCACTGATCTCTGACAGAGCAGTTTTGAGAAAGGAAGATAGAGTAAAGGCTTCATATTCAAAACAATTTACAAAACGTTCCCTGCCCTGGGAGCTGGAGACTGGATGCAAAAAATGCCACTTTTTCAACACAATGATCTTTAGTGTCTTCAACTGTAAATACGGAAGTTGGACTTGATAATTGTGAAAAATGCTTTTCTTATACTTTACTGTACTTGGGAGGCAGAAGGACTGGATAGTTATACAAGCTATGAAGTCAAACAGGCATGAGTGTGATTCCAAATTCTTTTCTCTAGTATCTGTGTGTACTTTCTAAGGTTCTGTGAACAAAGTCTGAATTTTCTAATAAAAAAATAATCAAGATATCGATCTTATAATTAATGGTGCCTAATCATTGACATTTTAGATGTCATTCACTTAAGTTCTGTAGAAAATGGGCTAGCAGAGTGCCTGGCACAGAGTACATGATAAACAAATATGTGAAATCAATATCATCATCATCCTCATCTTCATCCTCGTCCTCCTCACCACCACCACTACTAAAGCTTGAGCAAGTCCTTCTACAGTGTGAGGTTACATCTGCATTGCTCTCTCTCTGCCTGTTAGTCTAGTCCCTTTAATAGGAAAGCTTTGTGGGTATAGAGTATCTGACAGCTTTGCACTGTGCTTTTTCATCATCACATTACGATTTACTGAATTTTATCCTATGGTTTCCCTTGGCCACCTTCACTTCTTCCCTGGATTTATAATAGATGAGAATCAGAGATAGAGATGGCTTAAAGCTGCGATGGCAGGGTTAGGTTGCACTTATCTGTAAAGGAGGAAAACAAGAAATACTAATCAAAAAAGCACAGACATCTGAAGCCACTCAGCGTAGGGAAAAGTGCAAATCTGTACATGTTAATCATACGATCATATTTCTGCATAGTACAATGAGTGATGTACATAATGATGATCCTGCTTGATTGATTAAATTATACATAGTTTTATATACATTCTGTTTTCTAAGGTAGAGAATTTTGTAAGCTTCAGGTTCAGCAACAAATTATATTCTTTGGGTTGGGTCTAAGGTAGAAGCCACTATAGCACAGAAGGCGGACAAGCAGAGCTGTTCTTGATGTGGTGAGTGAAGATTAAAGCCCCATCTTACCCACCTACCCCGACATCCTGGTTGCATGAGAGAGGGTCTTCCAGACTGCGGGTGGGACCTTAGAAAATGATGCAGAGCATGAGATTAATTTTTTTTTCAGAAAATGAGCATCAAAAATATTTAAAATACAGTTTTGGTGCATTAAGAGGTAAATTATCTGAGAAAAAATCACTCATATAGAAAATTGCAGTCTTTCACAGTTGTAGATAAATAAGGTGTTACCCCTTTCCTTAAGTAAGAAATCATCTTAAATGTCATTTTTTAAAATGGAACAACTTTATTGACATTCACAGAAGTATGACTTTCATGGGAAAACCTCAGATAAAAGTCCTTCATTTCCACCTCATAAACTGCTCCTCCTGTGCATGCTACATCCCCACCTAAGATGTACGCATTACCAGTCTCTTGAAACACATTGCCCGCTAATATCACAACATCTTCCCCCTAGTTACTGGCTTTTAAATGTTTCCTTTTTTTCTCTATGAACTCAAAACAAAATCTCATAAATGTTTGGTTCCAAGCTAAGACTAAAGAATTACGTACTGAACTAAAAGTTCCAAATTAAAATGAAGAATGATACCATCGTGGACAAAAAGAAAACTTTAATTGATAGATACGTAACCTCAGGGCTTTCAAAGAACTCCAGTCAGTCAGCATGACACATATATAAGTTTTACAAACATAATTTCTTTTTATTTTACTACCTAGGAGCATTAGGATATACTTTCTTGACTGTAATAATTGCTTGCAGTTAATTACAAATGAAACAGAAGTGCTGGTAATATTGGAGACTTGTACTCTGCATAAAACTGGAAATTACTGCTATTACTCTTGGTTGCTAGAGAATATTAGGTCATAGATGCTAATTAGCAGTTCATAGCCCTCCTACGGGGGGGAAATCTCATTACTGCATGAAACTGTCTTGCTAGCCAAATGCACCACTCATGGTACTCTGACCATTTTTGTCTGAGCAATTATAAGGTATAATAAAACTAAAGATTTGCTTTTGTGTGCGTGTGAGAAGGAAACCAAGGAGGCTAACCCTCACCGTCTTGTATTTGCTCACTCCTTCTAAAAAAACAGTGGTATCACATTTTGAGCCTCATAGTCAATGTGCAGGGACCGATTAAAAACAAGAAGACAAAAGTTTTAATCAGCACAAGGCAGAAACAAAGTCTCCCTGTGAATACCTGTTCTCAAAACAAAGAAAATAGAGAATAAAAGTGTATGCGGATGGGAGGGAAATGAGAATGGTTCCAGGACCTTTCCAATGTGTAATTTGTCATACAGTCGCATTCTCTGTCTCTGTCTCTGTCTCTCTCTCTCTCTCTCTCTGTCTCTCTCTCTCTCCCTCCCTCACATACACACACACACAACTAGCCCTAAGAAAAGTTATACACCCACACATATATAATCTTTTAAAGTTATATATATATACACACACATATATATATATAGACATATATACATGCCTATATATCTGTGTATGTGTGTGTATATATATATATATATATATATAGTCATTTTTATAGTCTTTTTTAATACAGCCAGATCCCCAAACAAGAAACATTTCTTGGACTTATTCTGGCTTTTCTTTTCTAAAGGGAACTTTTAATGCTGTTTTCTATTAAAATATTTCCATCTCCATCAATACATACATATTTTTATTAAGCACATAATCATTTGGAGAAAGAGTATATTCAAAGAAAGAGGAACATGTTAAAACTCCAATCTGAATTCAGTTATTTCTATTAAAGCAAACGAATTTACATAATGCATATATCCTAGCTGCTTAGTCAAATTAAGTTTTATACTGAAATATAAACTATACTTGTATTGAAAAAAAAGAATTTTAAATTCTTTATATTTCTATTCTGGGACACATGTGCATGCACACACATAGGCACATGTGTGTAGTATCTCTATGAACAGCAGTGGTCTAGAAAATTCCTTAATGACTGAGACAAGAAACCTAGGAATAAATCAGAGCCACAGGAATATATGAGTTCTTTATGTTAAAGAAGGCATATTCATTTCTTCTGAGTGTAATGACATATCCCACTATTAATGGGGATCTTTTCTTTTCCCAGAAATGGTACATCCATTTTCACCTGTGGAAGTAAAATTAATTAAAGGAGCAATAGCTTGTAAAAATTGGAAGAGTAAATCTTTCTTCCCTGTATTGTGTCAGAGGGTCCATGTGATACAAAATGCCTTTGCCCTCCTCCTAAGCTCTTGTCAAGCCTTAACATAGGCTAGCATCAGCTATAAATGAACTCCAAGTTCATTAAGCAAAGGAGAGAAAACTGGAACTTCAGTGAGAAAGAGTGAGGAAAACAGACTAATTTGGAAGTTGGGAGGTAGAGAAGAGCTAATACTGTCCTATTTTAATTTACACACCTCAAGAGGGTTACCTTCTCTGCTTTCTCAAACTGAATCAGACCTACATTATGAGCAATCTCAGTTCAAAGTATTCCGACCCATAGTCCCCATGGAAACATTCTTAACTTATCAGACTATATGCTATGTTCTTACACTTGAATGTATGATGCCATTGCCATGTGGTACCCATTGATAAAATACTGGAATATTGATCTTTCCTTTTGTTTTGTTTCCTAAAGATACATGTTAATTGAGAAAAAATCATTAGGAAATTCAATAAAGACAAAAACGCTTCAATTTTCCTAAAAGAAATAATTATATAATATTTTATAAACACTTTGATATCTGTCTGCCTCCATGCATCTATTTAAAAACAACTATTGCAACACCTTATATTTATAGGGAAATGTACAGTTCACAGGTCCTTTCAAATTTTGATCCTTACAATAACTTGAGGAGGAAGAACCCTATAAGATTGTGTGTCAGGGGTATGTATGGGTGCACTTACGTATGTGTGTATCTTATTTATCGTCTTTACCGATTGTCCCACCTGTTCTATCAAAAGCAAAGGTTAATTACATTTCTGTGGAGCTATGCCGAGGAAGCCTACCTTTTTCCCACTAAATTATAACAAGAGTAAATTAGAGGTTTTCAGAACTTCACAGTTTTGATTGATGAATTCATTAATTCACCTTTTCAAAGTGAGGACTCATGTTTTAAATATTTTATGTACAATTTGCATGTTGGCATTTTTTAAGCGCTGTTAAAAAAATTATTCAGTGCTCAAGAGAAAGGTCAAGCTGGTCACCTTGGAGGCTGGATGCCTTTATAATGCAGAGTAAGAGGCAGGATTACCTACCCCGTCGTTCTGTCCCCTGAAACATAGTCTGTCTTGGTGTCTCCCATAACCCCCTTATTTTATGACCTTAGAACAAGGACAAATATCTTTAATGAGATATTAGAGTTGCATTTCCCAAAGTGAAATTTTCTTTGTGCCAGGCTAGATGTGGAGACTATTCAATAGAGATTTGGTTTGTGGGTCACCCGGCATATCAACATTAGCTAACACAGAGTCATGGCTTTGCCATTCTCCATGAGCAATCTTTCCATCCAAGTCGTAAGCACTTAAACATATGATGTATAGGCCTCTCTTCACATTCCTAAGACAACTGAACATATGCCTGTTAACTCTGCGGAGAACAGACAGAGTCTTTCAGTCCATTGAGCAAATTATTTCTGATTTAAGGACATATGCATCATCCAAATAGATAACGTAACGTCAGAAAGCTGGATTCTATAAGCAGTAACCTTGTTTTTTCTCTCATCAAAGCTTCCAGTGAAGTAGCACATTTCTTCCTGCCCCTCCCCCATCACTCTTCAACTTATTGTGGCTACTCTTGAGAAGTAGTGAAGAAATAAAGCAATCACAAAAGATTTGTTCAGTCCTCTGTCCCTCATCCAGTTGATCAAAATTAAGCTTGGTTTTTTAAAAAATAGAGAGGAATAAAAAAGACGGACAATCAATATGATTATGTAATAGTAAACAGGCATTTCATAAATGACTATTTATGAAATGCCTGTTTACTATTAATTAATAAATGACTATTTATGAAATGCCTGTTTACTATTAATGAAGAGTAAATAGCAAAGTGACCGTTTAGTCTTCCATCTAAAATCACATGAGATAAACATAGACAGCTATGCAGATACGTACCTTGGCATATTGCAGGATAAGTTACATAAAGCAGGCTTTCTTTGAAAACATCTTAACAATAAAAGAGGAGTCTTATTTTTAATGCCCCACCTGCTTAATAAAGCCTCAACCCAAATTGGTTCACACATGCAGAATATTAAGCAGGGATCTAATATAATGACTGAGGGTTTTCGAGACATTGGAGGAAGAATTGTTAATGATATATGGAGTTTCATCCTTATTAAAATCTGAGGCAATATTTATGCCTCTCCCTCTTGGTGAGTCCATTCTATTGCTGCTCACAACAGCGTGTTCCTGGCCTCGTTCTCAGTCCTTAATTTGTACTTGAAAAATATGTACGTGTTGAGCCAGATGCTCCCAGTGCCTAAGGTAACTCTGTGATAAATTAGGCACTTGCGAAAACAGGATTAACTCTTTCGCTTAAGAGTTCTGCATAGAGGCCCACCCCACTTTACATAAATGTAGAATCTGAAAATCTAGCTCGGTCCAAAAGGCAATTAGAATTTACTGTTGCTTTACATTCAGGGTGGCCTTTTTAATGCTTCCAAAAATGCTTTTACTAACAAAAACTTCTTTCCAAATAACTCTTCAGGAACTCATCTACTTGGTAAAGCTACACATTCTAAAATGAAGACTGTTCTCTAGTGTCCTGGGGGTGGAGATGGAGACCAACTGTATTTCCCAAATGAGCCCCATCCTGTTTTTAATCCATGAGGTTACTATATATTCACAGGTGAGGCATTGGGAGGCTGATCACTGTCAGTGGAATGTTTGGAGCAAAATCTTGCCTCAACACTAGGGCCTATTTCATCTTATTTCAGAAAAAAATAAATTATTGTGCTATTGAAAATGTTTCACTTCTATTTTTTCCAAGAGTGGAGACATTCTTTTCTTTCATGTTCTCTCTTTGGATCAAATGACTGACTTGACAATGTCGGCTACATGTAGACCTAATCTAAATTGTTTGCAATCTTCAGTGTGTTGGAGTCACACTTTTAATACTCTAGTTTTGGCAGGATACTTCAAGGGATTAAGAGGTTCAAAACAACAGTGAACAAAATCAGCAGTAATTACAACACGATGACTGCTACAGCACAACAATATCACAGTGTCTTCAAAAGCATCCTAATTGCACACTTCATTTGGCTAGCCTTTTGGATCATGCTGAGTTTTTGAGCAGGGCCATCTTTAGCCCTGACCATTTAAACTACTCATGAAGCAATGTTCTTTCATGCTCCGGCAAACTCACAGCAAATTCTATATCTCTCTACCTTTTCAACCTTCCAATGGAAACTTCTGTAACAGGTAGGTCAGCATAGGCGTGGCAAAAACAAGCTCAACCCCTTGAGCTAAATTTTATTGTTCTTTCAAAATGCTACAGGAGCAAACACTGTGACTCAGCATGCCAAGGGACTCTCTGAGCGAGTCAACCTATTGAGAAACCTTTATATCCTTAAGTTTGAACGCTGAACTTTTGACTTTACATGCCCTTCCTTCATGCTGGGTGGGGTGAAGATGGTGGGTGAGAATGGAATCCTGAAAAGTATTTCCTGAGATGTTGAAATTTGGGCAGATCGGTTTTTTTTTCACCGAACAAAATCTTACCACTTGGGCTTCCTTTCCTATTTCCCTGATCCACACCATCACCCTGCTTTTTCATTCATGTCAAGTTCTTATTTCTTATAGCACTTCTGTAGGCTAATAATCATGTGTTGTATTGATTCCCGTATGCTCCCTTTTTAACTTCGTCTAATTTGTCCTCCTTTTGTTGCCATGAACATCTGCCCCCTCACAGACTGTTGAATCCATTTAAAAGAAGATAATCTGCCAAGTGCAAGTAAATATGTGCCACTACATACCCTCTGCATAAAGAAGTGCTTTTGCCCCATTTTTTTCAACATTATGGCTACCACACAAACAAACAGTTACATTTTTTTTTTTTTAGTTCAAGGGTGACAACACAGTTCAAGGGTGAAAAGATCATTTGTTCCTATAGTCATATTTGGCTTATCTTGAAGGGTTTTTTTTTTTTCCCTTCTGTTCAGCATAAAATGGAATGTTCTTTGGTGTGAGATATAAACCAGACTTACATGTTTCCAAACTTAAGTATCAATGGCCCATACAAGATTTCCTACACAACTAAGAAATGGTGTAGTTAAGACAGGTTACAAATTCAGTATGTACCTCAGTAAATATTTCTTACAGACATGATATAATGCATTTCTAAGTCAGAAGAAAATGTAAAATGAAATGTGTTGTTGAAAAATCAGTGTTTCAGGAGTGCCTGGATGGTTCAGTTGGTTGAGTGTCTGACTCTTGACTTTGGCTCAGGTCATGATCCCAGGGTCATGAGATCAAGCCACTGGTTGGGCTCTGCGCTTGAGCATACTTGAGATTCTCTCTCTCCCTCGGCTCCTTTCCCCTGTTTGCTTTCTCTCTCTAAAATGAAGAGGAATACAAATTAAAAAAAAATAAAAAGCAGTGTTCCAAATAAAGGTTTGTGGAATTAAAATGGAAAATTTTTAACAACCATTCATTTAAAACATTTCCAAATAGGCTTTGGATTTGGTTTACTGATAGACAAAGCATGGTCAAAATTTCTCAAGGCTAAAAATGGGTCTTGACATGACAACACAGGACAAATTATAGGATACTATTTGAAGTCTTCCAAATTTTAATCACAACAATGTTGTGATTGGTAGTGTGTTGCTATGGGCAAATTTCTTCACCCATAGAAGCTCATGGTTCCCATCAACAAGATTTTGGTAGCAATCCCTGAAGATGAAAGTGATCTAACACACAGGAACAGGCTTTAAAATCACAGAAAGCCATACAAATACAAAGCATTATTATTATTCAACAATAAAAATTAATGTACATAAAAATACTCATTGGGGTTATATTTTAATAACACTAACTCTAGTATAATACTTATTCCTTTTAAAGACATAGCTTGGACACGTTTATATAAGTCCCATTTTATTTGATAACATTGCCTTTCACAACATTGTAAAATGTTTTATTCACTTGAATTACTTTACAAATTGTTATATATTTATTAAAAGAAGGTGTTTCTGAAACATGTATATCCACATATCTCCCAAGGTTCCATACATTTAAAATGAGCTTGTTTTGAAACCTACAACAACATTCACAGGTTTGGTTTTGTAGCTACAATTGCTGTCATCTAAGGGATCATATAAATTATTTCTTCTTACCTTTTGTCTGATTAATAACTCTGGATACCAGAAACAAACACTATAGCCAGATATCATTCTTTGCTGTAGTTGTATGTTCTACAAAGTCACTGCAGACACAGAATTAGCAAGCACTGAACCATCGCTGTTAGGATGAGATTCCTGCAAACCTCCAATCACATTTTCATCAACCAATTAATGCATAACCTTGTTTGATATGTGTTTCTCTTTAAAGACCTCTTATTTAATACATATTATTGATTCCTTAACCCATGTTTGAAGCAAGCTTATCTAAGACACATAGTTTCTTCTTAAGGTACAACAATCTTTTTATGCTTAGCAATATAGACAATACTTCACTATGCTAGAGGGATATTTTAAATAGCAAAATCGCCAACAAAAACAAAAACAAAAAACAAAGAAATCTGGTACTCAACAGACTGCAAAAAGGACATCTGTATACGGTATGATGGCTGATAGGAAAGTAGAATGTTGCCTTGTTCTGTCTTGGCTGGGAATATGTACAGTGGGTGATTCAAAGTTTTCACTGCTCAGCACCTATCTGTGAATGACCTGAAAAATACCATGAGTATTGATTTTGGGGTTACAAGTAAAGTTTAGCAAGCAGGCCAACTTACAAATATGGAATAGGCCAATAATAAAGATTGACCGTGTTTTGTAAGGGGTACACAAAAATCTGAGGTTGGACTAAATTAACGAATCATTGGTCCATTCTCCCTTGTGTGAGGCTTCTCTTCAGTAAAAATATCTGATACTTTTGAAGCAGAGCTTTAAAGCCACTAATCATTGCTTAAGTTTCATCTTTTTTCCCCCTTAACTCTTCCATTAAAAAAAAGCAATTCTGCAAATGCGTTTGCTTACAAATTCTTTGTGTGGAACAGCTTAAATGATTATTTTGGGGGCATAATTTAGGACATGTGGGAGTAAATGTGTGTAAGCAAACTCCTTTTGATTCTTTCCCTCATCCCCAATTCTCCACAACAAGAGTACTTTATCATTTATAGTTAGAAAAACTGGAGTATTTCAATCAGATGGAACTAACCTGAGAAAGGTTTGCATTACCCGTTCAGCCACTGTCACAACCTTTTGGAAGAAAGATGATTCTGACCCACTCTGGCTTTCATTCTGACCCACTCCGGCTTTCATCCTGGTAAACTATGGTCATTGCCATGGAAAAGTTCAGTTTTTCACCCTGTGGGTTGTTTCTTTTATTTTTCTACCATCTCCACTGTGAAAAAGTCTGGGTTCAGTACTTATCCAAAGATGAAGTCATAGCTACTATTGTCTCTGCAGTGCCCTAGCCATTTCATCCACTTCATCTCCAACAGTCAGGGCAGTGAGAGAAGAAGACTAAATACATGCAAGAAATGAACCAAATCTGCCTGCAGCCCATGACAGATCCTGTTTGCTAAAAAGCCCATTAGAACCATCACCTATTTAGCCTATTCTTAAGATTGCACTTTAGTTTATTATGAATTGATCTTTCAAGTTCTGGAAATATTTCACAGCATGATTATTCTCTGGATTCTAGCAGATATTATTGTTATAGATATTTATATTTAAGTATATTAAATATAAATTTATATTATAATATGCAATCTATGTTATGTATTGAATATATTTAAATATTTTTAATATAAATTTAAATATTATATATTTTATAACTATTTATATTTAAGCATATAGAATCAAGACACTGAAATTTAAGTTGGGGTTTGTAGGAACTTATGCGATTGGGCAAGTCAATCTCCTAAGCTTTATTTTTCTCATCTGTTAAATACAGACAGTAAGAATCACTTCAAAGGGCAAACACAAGGGTCTAATGAGATAGTAAATGTAAAAGTGTTTTGTAAACAATCAAAGGCTATAGGAAGAGGATCTTGTCTAGATCGTAAGCCAATGTAAATATAGTGACTACACAGTAATATCATTATTTCTAAAATAAGTTCTTTAAACACTATAAAACCAGCATCTTCTTCTCAGCCATAACTAATAATTTTGTATTTTTGTTCTGTATAGGAAAAGAAATGTTATATACTGTTGGGTTCTAGAAAGCAATAGCAGAACCCTTGAGTCTGAAATTTTGTAGCAAGTTCCACCTCTATCATAGAGGAACAAATTGCCCCATCCATGCATAGCCTTCCATTTCCCAGGACAAAAACTTTATAAATGTGCTTCCAGGTCCTCAAAGCAGAAAGACTTGGGCATCACGCAGTTTGTTTGAGGTTTGGGGGTTGAACTGATACCCACGCCCTCAGAAGTGTGAGTGCAAGTGGATGCTTAATTCAATTACACAGCATGTAAACAATCAGGAGAGGAAGGAAATGCCGCCTTGGCTTACTTCCAGATTTACTCATGTGATTAATACTGATCAAAGTGACCAAAAAATTACCAATCTTGCCCAATTCTTAAGTTAGTTTCGTATTTTAATTTGAGAAATCTGGTTTGAGAGCATTTGTTTTGGATTTGTGTTTTTCTAGATGGATTGTTCTACGTTCTTCTGCAAAGCCCATTGACATCCAACATTTAAAACTTTTCACCAGGTCACACTTTACATGTGACATCTTCTCAGAACAGCCAAGTCAAATGAAGACTCACTTCCCACACATTCCTTTTTAGCAATCGTTTCCCTCTATAACATTCACTCAAGTCCACCGTCCACAAACTAACTTCAAAATTCGATCAATACATGCTTTCATAGGACTATTTGCTTTGTTTTGTTTTGTTTTGTTTTGTTTTCATGAGTGATGCTTAAATCAATTTAGCTTGTAAGCTTAGAGTGGACTTTGTCTATATTATGTTTGATACATTGTGGCTTATTCAATAAACACTTAACAGCAACCAAAGAATTGGACCAATTGACATATCAGCTTTACGGATTTAATGGATGACTGGTACTTTTTAAAAAAATCCTTTAAAAGTAGAGTAAATAAAGCATGAAGAATTTGAATTCACTATCTTGAACATCCTAGGACTTCACATGTTACTATAGCCAACACACAGTGAAAGGGTCAAGCCATCTATCTACATAAAGACAGACAGACTTCTAAGGCTTGGTGATTCAGAGCCTTTTCTGCACTAACCCTTACTTTAGGTACTGCTGAGGGAGCTCTCTGGGTGAGAAATGGCTTGTTTTAACACCCCGTTTAGATGAAGTTGATGTTGCTTTTGTGTTATTTTGCCTGGAGAGCTACGTTAAAATCCTATCAGTTTTACCACCTTTGAATTTCATGTCCCAGTGAGTAGACACAGCCCAGACCACAAATGTCACCATCATTGTTTGAGGACTAGGTTCTTCATGCTCCACTGGTCATCTACAAGGACAGTAATCCCTTCTGGGGAGAAAATCAGGCTTCCTCTATAGAAGCAAGGTTTCATGCATGCAGAAGTTTTCACAAAACTCTTTAATATTCAGGGAAGACACTTGGTTGATTCCAAAAATCATCTCTGTCCCTTCTTAATTTGGTGACATGCTTCAATTATAATTTGTAAAATAAAAAGAGATTGTGGAAGGTCCTTTGACAATAGCAATGTGCCTGAGCATATCTGTCACAAGGATCACTAAAACTGACCTGTTTCCAATTCATTGCAAAGGAATGATGGATTTTATAAATGTTCTAGCTATCCACCTGATGACTATGACAAGCAGCTGGCTTAACAGGACATGAGTGAGGTCATTGTGGGATTTGTGGCTTTTGTTCATTCTTTTGGCAAGCCATCAGGTTCAATAGCAGAGGCAAAAAATCAGTATTAACACCCTATCAAAACATGAGTTACCACCCTCTTTATATATTAGACTTATTTTCCTTTTATAATTTAGAGAATGCATAAACAGAAAACTAAGAAAGTTGATTTTGTGAGGGAAATGATACATATTTTCCAAAAATGTTAACAATATTTTGAAAATCTAGACATCTTATTTGTCAAATCCAAAGCTTGAGACTTAAGTTTAAACTTTGACTTATTAAAAATAGTTAATAACATCATTTAATGAGTTGAAATAACATATCGAATAACCATCAGCAAATATCCCTGAGCATAGACTCTGTGCACAGTGCTATATTGAGGGCCTTAGAAGATACAAAGACAGCTAAGACACAGGCTCAGTGAGTTGATGATATCATTAGGGAAATAACGTCTACACGGGAAGAAAAATTAAGTGACTATTCAAGAAAGAAATAACAGCACATAGGATGATGAAAATATTTGTTTTTGGAAAATAAGGCTAGAGAATTTAAAATTTTAAAATAAGACTCTCTCGGGGTGCCTGGGTGGCTCAGTCACTTAAGCATCTGACTTTGGCTCAGGCCATGATCTCACAGTCTGTGGGTTCAAGCCCCACATCAGGCTCTGTGCTGGCAGCTCAGAGGCTGGAGCCTGCTTCAGATTCTGTGTCTCCCTCTCTCTCTGCCTCTCCCCCACTAAGGTAAACAAACATGAAAAAACTTTTAAATAAGACTTTTATACTAGCACCTGTGTGAAGGGAGGAAGAGAAGGCCAATGTAGGAGATACGTTCAAGATAAGTTCTCAGCTTTTTTATAATTTAAAAATAATAGGGCTGCCTGGGTGGCTCAGTCAGTTAAGCATCTAACTCTTGATTCTGGCTCAGGTCATGATTTGTGATTGTGGATGGAACCCCATGTCGGGCTCTGCTTGGGATTCTCTCTCTCTCTCTCTCTCCCCCACTCCCTTGCTCATGTGCTCTCTCTCTCAAAATAAATAAATATTTTTTAAAAATTCAAAATTATAGACTTTATTTTATTTTCAGATCCAACCCAAAGTCTTTTTTGGAGAATTGTTTTGTGGTCAGTGTTAAGAGTGGGATGTTTAGAGGAAGATATTTCTGACTCTCGGGGAGCGGAAAGGAGCTTTTGATATTCATAGAGCTATTTGTATAGGACAGAGCGTACACTATCCAAAGGCCAACAGAATTTCCTTTTATTTTAAAAGGTTTATTAGGTTTCCACTATAAAAGTGTAATTGTTCACATAAACACATTTAGTTTATAACTCTGAGGATTTTCTCACTGTCATCTACCAGAAAAAAAAGGTTATGGATTTATGTTAAAAATCTATTGAGATTTGAATGTGGTCCTTGTTCTCCAGGTTATCTTTCTCTGTTTATTCCTCTGGCACTTAAAATTCAACAAGTACAAACTTAACTCAAGACTTTTTCTCTTTGCTCTTGCTTGTCCCATAGCCAGAAGGGCACCACCAAAAAGCCAGCCCTCTCCCTCACCACACACAAGCAGTCGGAACTATCTTTAGGTCTCCATCGCAAGTGTCTCCTATATAGATCACCATCCCTTATGTCATGTTCATGGCTTCTAGGCTGTCCTGGTATTCTGAACATCCTCCACACTTCCGTTAGAGTTGTATTTCTAAAACGCAATGCAAACATATCACTACTCTCCTTAAAATTGTCTAATAATTATGTGAGGCCAAAAAGAGAGAGCTCAATGTGTTTCGCATGATGGTAAAAAAGCCACTGGCTGTCTGGCTCCTCTTTACCTTTCAGCCTCTTCTCCTTTCACTGTCTTCATCCAACCCAGCTTCTGGTCTCCGTGAACTACTCATTCTCTAAATCCACGGATGTACACCTGTGTCTCTGTCCGTCATGTCATTTCCATTCATCCTTTAGGACACAGCTCAAACTGTCACCTCCTCTTGATGACTGTTTTGCCCACTAGGAGTCAGCTGTTTCTTCTGCCCTCTATCATAAAACTTAGACCACGTTATTGGAACTCATTGTGCTCCCTACATTGTGGACTCCTCCAGAGCAGAGACCATGAAGACCATTCATCTTTGACTTTCCATCATCTGGTAGAGCTCAATAAATTTTGGTTGGATGACTGAATGAATTTTTTGAATATTTTTCTTACATTGAATGTGAGTTGCTCAGTCATAAGCTATATGTAATTTATCTTTGTGTTCAGGTGCAGCTTCTAAGAGAGAACAACACTTGCTAAATACTGAATGTTGAAGAAATAAATGAAAAGTTGCTTGTCTACCTGAAGATTGACTAACTAAGTTTATAGAGTAAAAATCGGTCATAATATTATCCTTTGGGGTGGTAAGATTTTTAATTATTTTTAATATATTTTGTTTTCTAGTATAATTAATTGTGTTATTTATTTGCAAAGATGTTAATAAATTATTTTTAAAACTCTTTGCTTATAGACTAAAGCTTCTAGAATTGTTACTAAAAATTAGTGATATCAATAACTTTCATTATGGAATATAAGTGTGGGATTAACATCAACAAGATGGCAACATAGGAACTTCTAGTGCTCATCCTCTCCCAGAAACACAAATTTGAGCAACTATCTGCACACAAAAATATCTTCACAAGAACTAAGTATTCTATGTGAGGGGCTGGATAGCATCTGAATGAAGCACAAAAATTAGAAAAAGATGCATTGAAGTGCATAGGAAAACCATTTCAAGTTACCCCCTTCACTCCAAGCAGGAGTGGTCCAGTGTGGAGGGAGACACCCTCCCCACATGAAAAGGAGAGTGAAGTGAGCTCCGAACTTCACCATGGACCCTACCACCAGGGCCATACCATCACCAGGTGGCTCCTGTGAACCCAGGCTCCCACTTGCCCCAGTACCAGACCAGCTCCCAAGGACAAAGATACGATGCCCTTGCCAGTGGCCCCTGATGCCTTTTGTGCCCTCGCAGACCCAGAATTCATGCCAGTCACCATGGACCCAATCCCAAGGCCTGCCCACCTACTCACCAGGCACTTCAAGCCAAATCAAGAAATAGAATTTTGTCAGCATCCCAGCATCTTATGCACCTTCCCAAGTAGTACCTTGAACTCCCAAGCTAACTTCTCTGTTGAGGTCTAACATTATAGCTTAGTTTTGTCTGTTTTAGAATTTATATTAATGGAAACTTTGAGTGCGGACTTTTGAGATTTCCCTTTCAGTGTCATGTTTCTAAGATTAATCCATTTTAGTATGTGTGATTGTGATTCATTTCCTTTTGTTGCTGTATAGAATTCCATGGTATATGAATATACGCACGCACACACACACACATATACACATATATGTGTATGCATGTGTATATGAATTCATTTCAATTCTACTGTTGATAAATATTTGGATTGAGGTTGAGTTTCAGTCATGCACATTTATCATTAGATTTATTTCTATTAATAGCACTTTTGAGGGTAGCTTATTTCTCTTAAATTTTGTATTTCAAACTATTTTGTTAATATATAAGAATACAACTTCACTTCTAAGCTGACTCATGTTGGCAGACCTTTGCTACATGAGCCTGTCCACGGAGCTGTCTCACAAGATGGCTTCTGATTTCCCCAGAAGTGGACAACCAGAGAGAAAGCAAGAGAGGGGGAGAGACCCCATGCCTAAGAAAGAGTTTCCAAGGTAGAAACCATAGTCTTCTTATTTGGAAAGCAACATCTGAATTAAAAAAAGAAAGAAATTGATTTTATTTTATTTATTTTTTAAATGTTTTATTTATTTCTAAGAGAGACAGAGACAGCGTTAGTTAGCAGGGGAGGGTCAGAGAGAGAGGGAGATACAGAATCTGAAGCAGGCTCCAGGCTCTGAGCTAGCTGTCAGCACAGAGCCTGACGCAGGGCTTGAACCCATGAACTGTGAGATCATGACCTGAGCCGAAGTCGGACACTTACCCAACTGAGCCACCCAGGCGCCCCAGAAAGAAATTGATTTTAAAGTTGCTCTTACATTCAGCATTTTGCTAAATTCATCTATTATTCCTACAATTTATCTCTAGATTGTTTGGATTTTGACATATATATTATGATACCATCTGTTGATAATAATAGCTTTTTTTCTTTCTTTCCAAACCTTATACTTTTTATTTTCTAATCGTATTTAACTAGTCAGGATCTTCTGTTCAATATTGTTTATCCTATTTATATTAATGCATTACTAATATATTTTTGTCTAAATCAATTATCTGTTTGGTTTTTATTTATCCTGCCTGCTTTTCTCTCCAGCTTTCCTTTGGAATTATTTTCTATATTTAACAATTATTCCACTTCTGTATTTTTATTTATTATTTTATTGTGGTAAGAACACTTAACATGAGATCTACCTCACCCAACTAATTTTTAAGTGCACAATACATTATTATTAACTATAGGTACAATGTTGCACAGCTGATTTGTGCTTTGATTAGGTAACTGCTCATTTTCCTTCGCCCCAGACCCTGGAAACCATTATTCCATTCTATGATTCAATGAACTGACTATTTTAATTGATGGGAATGCAAAATGGTGTAGGTGTTTTCCATAGTATCTAAACCATTCAGGCTTAAAAAGAAGGAAATTTAACAATATGCAGCAACTTGGATGAATCTTGATGTTATTACGTTAAGTGATATAAACCAGTCACAGAAAGATAAAAACTGCATAATTCAACTTATACCAAGTATTCACTTTGATTAACTTTTCCTATTCTTTTTCTGTTTATCCTAAAGATGACCGTGTGCACCCCAGATTGATTCAAGCTGTTGTATAAATTACTAATTTTACCTCTGCCAGCATGAGGACCTTAGAACACCTGAACACCATTGACCGTTGTTTTTCTGTATCTAACTTCTCTATCTATTTGAAACTCCATGAGACATTATTAATACTGTTTATTAAAATTAGCATCAATTTAGATTTGCCCACGTATTTACTCTCTGTTGTTGTGGGCGGTGTTTTGCTGCTTAAGTCCTCCTAAATCTGTATCTTTTCATCTGGGAATCCCTTCCTTCTGCCTGAAAAACACTCATTAGTATTTTGGTTCAGGACTGGTCATGATGAATTTGTACAGTTATTTTTTTTTTTAATTTTCACCTTTATTTTACCTTTATTCACAAAGGAGTTTTCACTGGCTCTGAAATACTAGGCTGGCAATTACTTGTTTCTTTTCTTTAAAGATGTTAATGTATTTTCAGTGGATGTCCACTGTTGTTGTTTTTTTCCAGAAGATAGTTGTCAGTCTAAATCTTTATTCTTTTCATTTTTCCCCTATCCTGTTTTTCAGACATTTTGTTTTCCTGTTGAATTTTAGCAGGTTTACTATGATACATCTGGGTGCAATTTTATTTTTTTTTATCTTCCTTGGGGTTCATGATTCTCCTTGAATATGGAACTTGATGCTTTCTTCGGGAAAATACTCTGCTATTATCATTTTCACATTGATCACTAATGCCCTGTTTCCTCTCATCTTCTAGCTCTTGATTTTTTTGCCCATTACACCGTTCACACTGTCCTCCACATTTCTTTCCCTTTCTCTTAAATTGTAGAGTCTCTTTACTCACCATGGTTCATTTTGAATATTTTCTTCTGATCTACCTTATGGTTGACTTATTGATTCTTTAATTGTGTCTAATATGCTGTTACTCCAGTTGAGTTCTTGATTTCTATGTAGTTTTAAAAAAAAAAATAGTTTCCAAATTTCTAGTTAACTTCTCACTGATATCTGTTATCTTCTAAAATATACCATATATAGTTATTCTGAAGTCTGTATCTGTAATTCAGAGTGTTTGTTTCTATGGTCCACTTTCCCTTCATGTTTTCTTATATTTCATGTGCCTGATTATTTTTGATTGCTTGCTGAATATTGTATATGAAAACGTATAGGATAAAGTTAGCTCTGTACGATGTTACCTTCCCTTCGAGATGATTTATGATGACTTTTTGCTGGAAACTATGCATACTAGCAATACAGGCACATCTTAGTCTATTTTAAGGAATTTTGCTAATTTAGGGGCACCTCGGGGGCTAAGTCAGCTGAGCATTGGACTTTGGCTCAGGTCATAATCTCACAGTTTGTGAGTTCGAGCTCCACATCAGGCTCCCTGCCGTCAGCACGGAGTCCACTCTGGATCCTCTGTCCCCTCTCCCTGTCCTCTCTCTCTGCACAGCCCTGTTCTCTCTCCCTCTCTCAGAAATAAATAAACATAAAAAAAAAGAATTTTGCTAATTTAGATATGAACTTCAAATCCCTTTGAGATACTGTGTGCTGCTGTTCACCCTTACTCCTAGAATCCTTACTCTAGACATCTTTGGGACCTTAACCAAAATAGTGGTGTTTTACCAGCACCAGCAGTGCCTCGTTTATTCTAGCTTTGGCCCCCCTCACTCCATACAGCCGTCTTTGAGCATTAAGGCTCCTTGGTTAGTTACTGAGCCACCTATTTTGGAACTGACAGAGGAGAAGTTGCCCCAAAAAGCTGCATTCTTCTCCTTGAATGTCTGTCTTCAAAATCTTGACCCTGTAATTCTACCATGCCTTATTGGCTTCCCAATGCCTTTGAATGTACACACACACACACACACACACACCAGATTACCTAATAATTCATTACTGAAAGTGGGTATCAAGAAGCCCTCTTTAAACTCCCTCACACTGACCTTTTCAACAATTATGCCAGAGTTGAAACATCCAAATAAATATTTCTCTGTCAAATCACCCTTGAGAGCCAGCCACATATTCTAGAATTTTGCTAGGGTGCAAAGTATTTCGAGAACTCCTTTTAGATCACTGTTTTTTAGAGGTATTTTGCAAAGTAGTCAAAAGTTAATTTTGGTTGCAAAGTTTAATTTTGTTGCTTCTAAAGTTAAATAGTCCCTTTCCCCCACAAGTGCTACACTTTGACTACATACTTAAGCATTACATATAGATGTATAACTTTTGGCTATTTAGCAAAAAACCAAATCCACAGTACATACATGGAGAGTGACAACTCTTGAGTATTTAATAAAATATGCCACAGTTTCTGCAGGCACTTCCTAGGGAAAGTCCCAAACATCATTTGAAAAATGGCAGTTTTACTGGGGTGTGTACAAAGCCTCCCCAGTTGTGACTTTGCCAAAAACGTTAAATATTTGGATACGTCAGTGTTCTTGTGTTTTGAAAGAAAATTAAACCCTTGGTATAGTGATCAATTTTAGAAAATTAAAAAAAATATCCTCTCTTCTTTCATCAAATAATGTAGAAAGCAATCAACACCAGTGGCATATTCATTTACTAACACTGTCGCTACTAAAATATTTTGGTTGTCTTTGAAACACAGCGAATGCCTTTCACCCCTGGGCACTGTCAGTTTTGTTCCATGTTCAGCATAGTGCCTTGGGGTGAGAGAGTTCTGCATCCATAAGGCTGCAGACTGTGGCACAAAAGAGCATCTCTCCCGTTTGGAGAAAGAGGCTTTCTTGCCTATTACCAGGAAGGGCCTTGCTGCTCCTCTGTATTAGCATTCATCTCTGTTTGGATCTCTTCTCTGATCTGCCTCACATGGGTTGATTAACTTTGATTAAGGCTAAGTCTGGTCAAGTTCTAAGTAACATGGAAAATGTTTGTAGGCCTCCATAGTTTTTTAATCTCCTTATTACAGCTTCCTGGAAGGGAGTCTACTTTGTTTCTGGATCATCAACAGTTCCATTTGGAACCCGCCACCATTCCAGGAGCCAGCGCACAAGGATAATCCCCCATCACGGGCCGCATTACCAAGTCCTCCGCCTGCACCCTGGCTGTGTGGGGAAGCCCGAGGCAGATGTTTCGGGGCAAAGGCATTATTAACAGGGCAGCTGTGCACACAGAAGGCAGTTTAAATTTCCACTGTTTCCTCCACAGCCCCTTTTGGATTCGAATCTCCAATTTTCCCCATCCCAGAGCCCTTTGAAAATTTTAGAGTCAATTTTTAAAAACTGAATTTAGAGGCTTTGGGAGATTCACCAACGCAGGTGCTAAAAGACAACCAACCCTACTGTGACGGAGCTATTTTTAGGGCTGTAATATAGGTGGGAGAAAAAAAAAATCAGGATTTCCCCCTTCCCGAGAGAAAGCTTAACCCTTTTCTGAGGGGAAACGCCTGCTTCCTTTCTGGGACCTGGTTGCCCAAGGCTATCTGGGGAAGGAAAAGGTTATTTCAAGTACTTGGATACTTCTCCACTTGTACTTCCCAAGAAAATAAAACACTTCTTCAAAACCTTGACAGCCTACAAGCTGGCAGATGTTCCTGTGTGGCCCTAACTGAAAATGCCTTATGTGAATTTTCATTTTCAGCTTGAATTACCTGGTTTCTCCTGGCTACAGCGATCAGAGTAACTGAATCGTTGCCAAATCTACACTTGATGTGTGCAATTTTTTTTTGTTTTCTTTTTCTTCTTGGACATATTTTTAAGCGTAAACAAAGAATTCTAAGCATGTCCAATGAATACAGCCGGAGAGATACCATTTTTACAAGTACATCTTGTGATCCCCAAAGCCTGTGATGAGCCAGAAGTCCTGAGGCCAAATAGATCTAGTCTCTGCATTAAAGAAAATGTTCTCGGGGGCCTGGGTGGCCCCAGTCGGTTAAGTGTCGGACTTTTGCTCAGGTCACGATCTCTCGGTTTGTGAGTTTGAGTCTGTGTTGGGCTCTGTGCTGACAGCTCAGAGCCTGGAGCCTGCTTGGGATTCTGTGTCTCCTCCTCTCTCTGCCCCTCCTCTGCTCATGCTCTGTCTTTGTCTCTCAATAATAAATAAATGTTTAAAAGAAATGAAAAAAAAGAAAAAGAAAACGTTCTCTCATAGAAGTGAGGAAGAGAAGTACATGAGTAGAATTGCCTCAGTGGTACAAGTCAAAATCATTAACGCACGTATAGTTTTAAAGTGTACAAATAGTTTGTAGGAACATTTTTGAAGATGTCGGTACTATATTCCCAAAATAAAGCAGGGGGAAGGTGACAAGGACTTCCGGTCCCACCACAGCTGGTCCAAAGGGGCAGGGGCAGGCTAAGGAGGGCAGGCAGCTACTCAGGTTTTGTTCCATCCTCCTCATTCAGGCTGCATGTTACCGTCACTGTTGACTGCTGCTTTTCTCTCCTGGTGGCCCTTCTCACAAGTATGTGAAGGTCACGGGGGTTAAAGAGCTCTGCAATTGTCAGGTTGGGGTAACTGCTCCGACAGCCACCCCAGCCTTCAATGGCTTTACACAATACAAGCTGATTTCTTGCTCACATCAGGGTCCAGAGGGACATTCTACTGCGGCTCCTTCTATGCAAAGCCTTGAAGACCCCAACACCGTCCCCACAGGCAGGTGGCAGAGTGTGGAGGGTTGAGTAGGAGATTTTATTGGCCAGAGCTGCGAAGAGTGCACATCACCTCTGCCTACGTGACACTGACCAAGATTTAACCCCATAGCTGCTCCTAGCCTCAAAAGAGGCTAGGACGCGTGGCCTAGCTGCGTGCCCAGAAGGAAAAGGCAAACAGTTGGTGACTAACTAGGCAGATCCTGCTATAAGCCAAAACAAAACAAAACAAACCCACACAAAAACCACAAAACAAAGTAAGAAAACAAAACCACAAGAAATCAAAACCCAGAAATGAAACAACCAGGGGTGGGGGGATGGGAGGACTTGACCTTCACCGCACAAAACTATTCACGGGAACTTTTGCACACAGACACTCTCCTCACCTCTTTTCAAAACGTCTCGGGGAAGGGCAGCTATTTCTTTACAAAGAGGACTCGGAGCTAACCGAGACTGAAGGCATGCGGCACACCACAGGCCCATGGGCCACGCCTGTTGGCTCCAGCGGAGGAGAGCTGAACCGGTCTGCCTTTGGTCCTTGACACTCTACTCTTAGGAGGTGACTCTGCGAGCGTACGAATAAAGCAAGCTGTGCTTTTTGTGAGTGAAGAGTCTCATCATATTTGAGGTGAGTCAGGAAAGGAAGCGCTGGGAGAAGTGTCTATTTCTGGGTTCTGAGCACAGCTGAGGCGCCCGAGCCGCGTGCCAGAGACCCGCAGCTGCAGGCGCGTCGCGCGGCTGTCCCCCCACCTGCACGAGCCGCGCGCGCGGAGCTCTCCCGGCGCTGCTGGTGCTCGTTTCCGAACGTTTTCAGAAGCAGAACCAAATATGACAGCATTTCCTGACGTGCCAAGTAGCCCTTCTATGATTCCAATAAATAAAATATTCCCGGCAAGAAAAGCACTCATCTACATCAAAGAAATGTCATCCAGTTTGCCAAATTTAACCCTTATATTTAAATTTGCACGTTAGGAGTAGCAAAATGTCTTAGTCTTGCCTCTAATCCTATTTACCGAGCGGTGGTGGTCCCTTGGTCATTAGAAACCACATCCTATCTAAATACTTTTGAGGCTTACGAGGACAGTTGCCAGGTACAGTAAACACTGGATTAAAGTGATATTACCAAGCGCTATTTTATGAGCTCATTTAAAATCGTAACCTGGCAACCAGCTTGCTTTTGTCCAAATGGATTACATAGCCATAATTTGCACTCAGAATTTCCAAATAAGTTTCTTAAAAACAAAAGACACTTCCAAGTAAATATTTAAATGGGCACACACTTGGAAAATGTTCAAAGAGAACGTGCCATCCTGCAATGAACTATGTTGTTCTAGAAAAATGCTTGCCAGAATTTCTCCATTTAGGCAATTCAAAAGGAATCAAGGGTTATGACTAACATAATTTTATGTATTGGGGGGAGGGGTGTTCCAGAACTTAAAAAATAAATAATTAATTAATTAAAAGTAAGTAAACCGAACTGTATAGGATAAAAACGGGGAATGAACAGACCAAGAGAAACCTGCTATTTGCATTAGTTGGGAGAAGCGGAACTTTATACTCCCTGACACAGATCCCTTATGATTCTTCATTCTTTAGTAGGTAATGAGCACATCATCTATATCTGCTGCTTGGTGGGCTCTGAGGATATCAATGGCAAAGAAAAAAGACACACAACTTGACCTCTCAAGTTTTAGCATTCAGGCAGTGGCAGTGAATGACACCTCACCCCTGGGGAAGTATAGTATGTTCTGGGAGTTTGTGTCTCCTTAAGCTGCTGCATTAGGAAACACATTCCAGAAAAAGTGACATTCAAGCTGAATCCAGAAAGATCTGTCAGGGTGAGATAGGAGACAGGAGATAAGAGGGGCTGGAGTTGGGAGATAATTCTCTGAGATCTACAGCTTGTACAGAAAGGCCTAGAAGCCAGAGAGGGCACGGTGAGTCACAGGAATGCAAAGAAGTGAGAATGTCTGGAAAATAGTGGTCAGAGGGCAAAGTAGGGAGAGTGGGGGCTGCAGAGATGAGCAGTGGGTACGTCAGAGGAGAGTGAAACACTGAGACAGAAGCAAAAAGGACATGCAATAGTGACAACTATAACAACACAATATTTATCCCCCTTTCCCTTTTAATGGCCCCCAAAATGACTGTCCTATTTAAATGAGAAATGCAAGGTAAAATTTTTGGACAGACACATAAAGCAAGTGCAACTTAAAACTAGAATCGCTTTCTTAGTAAAATCCAAGGAAAGGCTTTTACTGGAGATTAGACCCGTGTTGGAAATTGTCGCAGCTCTGAACAAACAACTGGTACTTACTGAGTGCCTACTACATTTCTATCCTGCACTGGTTAGGCAACTGGGCATAACAAAAGACATAGATTAGCTGAATCAATCAATGAAAGACATTTCAGACAAAAGCATTTCTCCTTAAGGCACTTGGTTGTAGAAATAAATCCAGAAGCCATGAAGCAACTGGGGGCAATTGGATGTCATGCTGGGCAGTGTGATCTGAATCCAGGAAAAGGAATGATCCAGTGGACAGAAACTTGAGGCCAGCAGTATTGAAGAAGCTGATACTAGAGGTATGGCTGGACAGCAGAAATGGAAGAGGAGTCTAGGTCATGGAGAGAGGAGGAGCAGAAGCTATAAACAGTGCAGAGAAATCCAGGTGAATGGCCACGTGTATGTCAAATAGGACTGGAGCCAATCATAAGTCAGGGGGCTTAACAAAGTGCCTCTCCCCAGACCATGCGATTTGGAGGAGATCAAATCAAAGACAAGTTCCTGTCTTCAAGGAGAAGGTAATCTACCTGAGGTACATAAAGATGCAAAAATAAACAGCGAACCCTATAAAGCAGACATATGCAAGAAGACTCTAGAGATAGCAGGTGCTTGGCAGAAAAGACAACACAAAAAGTAAAATTTTAATACTGCACAGTTTGAGCTTGAAAGATCCTTTGCAGTTGCTTTGGCCACAGAGGCAGAAAAGGGAGTCTTCAGTAACCTATGTGTCTTCAGCAGGTTTGAACATGCATGCATAATCAAACATGTCTTATACATATAAATGCACCCATGGTGATGATGTTTTAGGTGCTAGCTTTTGCTCATTTTTTTTTTTTATAATGCTTAAGGAGTGATTTTGGTTCAACCCTCTTTTATTTACTTAAGTCAGGAACCTTTTGTGCTAGAAGGATGCCATCTGTTCTCTGCTGCACTTGGACAAAACACTCAATTTCATGAGGCCAGATATCAGCAAATTTATGCAAGTTTTTCTCTATGGTCCTAAGATGCTAGCAAAAGAAAGGTTTACTGATGTCCCAGGCAATGAGGATAACCAAGTCAATTACAGGAGATGTGTGTAGTTCTTAAGAGCATGGTGCTCTAGGCAAGTCTGTCTCACAGGGCACAGGGTTAATTAGTGTTTATTAAGTAGTTCAAAGATTAAAAAAAAAAAGAAAAGAGGGCCAAGTAGCAGCAGGGTGAGGTGGCGGTAGCTTTCCTTTTTCTGGTTCCCACTTTCCTTCTGGCATCCAGGCTCTCAGACAACCTTCTACCACCCTGTGGCTTTGGCTACATCTGGAATCCCTTAACTTCTGTGACCCCTTTCCGTCTGTTTCTAGACTTGAGTTCAGCAAAAGAGATGGAGTGGTTGGACTCTACCTTAGTCTCCTTTGTATAATAATCTTTACCTTTTAGAGAGTGCCTTCATATGGCCAAGCACTTGTGCCCCGTACATTCACAGACATTATCTCATCAGATGAGCATAACAACCCTGGGAGCCAAAGGCCAGGGTTGTTAAATAACTTGTCCGGGTCTGTACAGCAAGGAAGTGGCAAGACGATAGTCCAGATTTAATTCTGTTTGGGTTCAATGTCCATGTTCTTTCTCCTGTTTCCACTTGACTACCTCTAGAGATCAGACTAAGAGTAAGGACCTCTGTGCAATTTATAAGCCCTTTTATACATGTTAATTTCAATATTGATAATCTCCGGTAGACAAAAGTTCTTTTGCAAAAATTGCCAGCCAAGAATGGCAGCACAAAGTTTAACCAAATAACTCACTAAAAATATTTTTATTGGGCAACTTTGAGGGATTATGAACTTTTATTCATTCTACTTCCCCACCTGTCTGGGCCTTATTCAACTCATGCAAGATAAATGTGCTGATGGCTCAGATGTTCTTCTAATGGGCCAATAGGCTAGCAGGCAGAAGGACTGCATGCTCCCAATGCCTCCATTTAAGTCTGGACTCTTCTTTTGGGCTGGTGGAATTTTCCAAGGTGAGAATAATCCCAATCGCCTTTGATCCTGAACTTACTCACTTCCAAACATCTATTTTGCTTCCATTCCAGAACTGTTTTAGGAGAACTGTTATAGGAATCAAGGAAGAAAATGGCTATGAAGATACTTAGAATATTGCAGAATTATAGTTTAAACTCACTGAGTCAAAACAATTTAAGGCACTGATATCTGGAATTTATCTGTTAGTAATAATCAAAACTAGTTTTATTTGTTGTACTACACATGGAAGAAAAAAAAAACCTTGAGATGCAAGAAACATGCTCCATAAAACGTTGGGGTTTGTGGAACTAATTCTCTGATTTGACACAATACATCAGTATGCACACAACTCCTGGACAGAGTAAAGACAAACCTATAAATGTCTGCTACTTGCTAGCATCAATTTTTATCTGTGGCAATATAATGGCCTAATAAGTGTCATATTTTCTCTGCAAAATGTGCAGTGATGGATTGATATAAATACTCTGTTTTATATGCGTAGGTGATGAAAAAAAAAATAAGGTTGTCCAGTCCGTGACCAATGTTGTCTATCACTCAAGACAAAATTAACTCCTACCAAGAGTCCCTCTGTACAGCCAGACGGCAACTTTTGTCTCTATAGCAAGAAGTCTGCCAAATTTTCTCTCTCCTGATTCTCTATTCACAGCCATTTAATAAACCTTATAAAAGCTAACATCCAATTTAGCAGTTCCCTGCCTCTTTGTGTTTCCCTAAGAAAACAGATCGTGCGGTAAAATAAACATGCATAAGGACTTGGGGCAAAGGTATATTCTGTATATGGTTTTAATGAAAACATGTTTTACTTTGTGAATGAAAAAAACACCTAACGATAGCCTAAAAATATAACACAAGACAACGTGAAGAAAGATCATCTGACTCAAATATCAGACTCCTGATGCTATCTCAGAAAGCCACCATTTGTTTCCATCAGTTAAATTCAAGGTAAGGTTTATGTCTCAAGCAAAGGTAGAGCCCATATCACAGGATGATGCAGAGGTGTTCAGAGGGCATTATTGCAGCACCAAGGGAGAAGTTTCAGGAACCCAAAGAGTAGGATGAAGTCTCTGTTGCTTGCTAGTCCATAACCATCACCATATCAACTGAGTGGGAAGGAGCTGGGGGGACATCACTCCGTTCTGGCACAGTTTAGAGTTCTGCTTCAGTCAGAAGCTAGAAGGAGTAACAACGAAGTCCTTTCCCCATGCAAAGATTCCAAACTGCTGGAGGGTGGTACCAAGGAACCTCAACAAAATGGGGTATTTGATCCACCTCTGCTCTCCTCCCCTCTTCAGGAGAATGCAGATTAGAATCTGGGGAGACCTCTGAATTCAGAGGCAACTTCTGAGATACAAGTTCCCAGTTCTTGTAAAGACAGAGCCACCCTTCGAGTTGAGAAGGGCTTTGAAGAGTAACTACGTGTGTGGGTGTATGAGGACATAAACATCAAATACTGTACAATTCAAAATCTATATAACAGCTAAATGATATTAAGGAAAAACAAATCAGGTGACTCTGCCTCATCAATAATTCTGTTTTGATGTAAATATTTATACTCCTGCTCACATTAGAGACACAGTGGCATAAGTGATTACTTTTCTTGTTTCAATATTACCACCATCACTGTAATTCAACAGCCTCCACACAGATTCTTTCCTCTCTTTGGCTCTTCATGACCACAATTACTGCTGCCACCGTCATGCCTGCCCTCTTCTACCTTCTCATTGTCCCCGTTACATTGATGGCATTTAAGTCAATGGGAATTCTATAAACATTTATGTAGTTAATTAATATTTGCTTACCCCACTGTACGGAAAGCCCACAACAGCAGGATCGGGATCCCTCCTATTTGTTGCTGTGGTTATAATATGACTATCATAATTCTGGTACATAGTAGGTTTTCTTGAAGTATTTATCAAACAAATAAACAAGTTTATTGAAACATAAATCAAATTTTTTGGTTAACCACTATGAGAGATTTACAGATAAACTTTGTAGGATTTAGGAAAGGTATGATATGTACACAGAGTACTTCACTGCAATGTAGTACGCCATCAATATTATAGTGGAGATATAAGAACTAAGGTAGTACTGTATACGGAGAGGGTGATTAACTCCAGCACTAATGAAGATAGACTGACTCTATTATATAAATACTCATTAACTTGAGTAGAGCTACGTAGAGAGTGTGTATCCACTAACTTATGGATGACTGATGCAGAATATTTGTGTTTTGTTTTTTTTTTTTTTACATTCGGTGCATACATCAGAGAGCGGAATGCCAACCTGAATTTTTACTTTACATTCTAGAAGAAGAAGGCATTATTTAAACAACCATACATAACGGAATAGAAGTACTAATTAAGAAAGCATGACTTCTACATCATTGTAATTTTGCTCTCCAGATCCCATTGAAGTGTAAGCATTAATTAATGAATAATATTAAGCTCCTTTAAAGTTATTTGCTGAATGTTCTTATTCACATTCGAACATTTTAAATAAATAGAACATTTCTTATTTAAAATGTAATGGAAAGATTTAAGAGGAATTATACTCAATGAAGATAAAGCTGTAGTAGACACACACTCACATACTGCTGGTGGGAGAGAAAATTGATATTTCATTTCTGAAGAAATTAACCTTCATATGTTCATACTCTTTAACCAAAAATTCCATTTCAATGTTGTATTTATATTTCAAAATATTTGTAGATGAGATGTTTAGGGGAATTTCTGTCTATAATAGCAAAGAATTAGGAACAGCTATAATTTTAAAAATAGAGAATTGGTTAAATTATGGAAATTAAGAAGCCATGAAAACCATGATTGAAGAAAGCATTTTCTCGTTCTTCAAACCAAATGAAATCTTATGTGCAAGCCTCATATGGAAAGACCATGAGAGTTAAACTTCCCTGATTAAAATGTCCCAGATAACCCACTGTCTACTACATTCACTGCCTAAACATTGTTCACAGTACACAAATTGCTGCTCGGGAAGAATATTAATTGATGTGGGATGTTTTTTAATAGGCTGTTATAAAGTCCTATAGGGGAGATGAGAAGACAATCTCATCTGAAAACACATATCAAAATCCTAACAGTGTTTGTTTCTGAATAATGACATTATCGCTCATTGCTTCTGGTCTCTTATAATGTGCAAGATTTTGAAAAAAAAAATACATTAACTTGGTAGACACGAAGCAAATTTATTTTAAATAATAAACGTCACCTACAATTTTTATTTTCAGAGTGTAGCACTGCTTAAAATGTGATATTCCTACACTTTTCCTGATGAGCATTGCTGCTAAGTGCTCTTCCAGGAGCAGAGAAGAAATAGCTGCAATGTTTCTATGGCCCTAATCCTGGGCATTTTCTTTTTCAGCCAAATTAATGTAATCCAAAAAAATGTGTGCCAATACTGGATTCTAATAGACATGATAATGATTATACAGAATTTTATTTTTGAAATTTTGAAAGAGTGCATTATGAAGGAAAATCATCCTCTCTAAGTGAAGCTCTCACAACAAAATTAACTCATACAAATATTTGGTTAGGCAGATGCTATCTGGGTTTGCAAGTGCCAATGGGAGGTGTTCTCTCCCAATATCAATTGTGGTGCTTAAGTGTGTTTTCCTCCAGAATAAATAAGTTTTCTTTAACGGGATCTCACCAATAAGCAATTCTACAATCAGTCATGCCTTTTTGGCATGTGTGGAAAGCGTTGGCTTAGAGGAAGTCTGGAAGGCTATCCATTGCCATCCTCTGTGTATTCTTGGTCCATAGGGAGGCAAAACAGAGACGGGCCTCTTTATACTTACCCTAGAGCTTTTCCTTTGGTAGATCCTGCCAGTATCAGCCAGCTGTTGGGGGCTTGTTTGCAAGTATTATTGTAATTCCACCTGCCTCTGTGGTCTACTCTTATTTACATAACAATTGTCATTAAGTAGATTCGAGGTTTTGCCAGAATGTTGTTAAAGGTAATTTTTATAACACGCCGTGCGTGGAAAACGGTCATGTGCCACATGTAGGTAAAATTAGAGTAAAGGAATGTTACCCAATTTTAGTTAGGTGATACTATCTCCTACTCTACTGCCTAGGGGGCCTCTGAGCATGAAGCCTTGCCTATTGGAGAAAAAGAAAAAAGAAAACTGGATAGTGCCATAGAGATGTTAGGAACAGAGTAGCACCAACTAAAAATTTCTCCTAGACTTACCCAGAAATACTGAAAGAAGATCAAAAGGGACTATTTTTTTTTCTGATTATGTGATTCATTTCTAGTCAATACGAGGCCTATGGGCCACCCAACAACACTCTTTGTTCTCCCTTTAGTATTTGTCTCCTACTTTGGGAATTCCTGTTCTAGAATGATGCTGCGACCATATGTAGTCACCAACTATCATCTTCTTACTCATCTTCTTCTCTTCTCATTGTAAAGGGAAACATCCACCTCTCAGGGTCTTTGCTTCAGTTCACTCACCCATCTCTCTGCTGAGTTCTCATGCTGCAAGGAAAGAATGGGATTCCATATCTTTATGGATCTCTCTTATGTTTCCTTGTGTGTCTCTGTGAGCCTTTTAATTTTTGGCTTTCCTTGAGACCAATGCTATATTCAAATTCAGCCAGGTGCTTTGCTTACCACTAAGCCTGGCATATTTTTTGAGGCACTAAATAAATAATAAATAAGGCCAAGTCTTACTTTACTACACTTATGTGCTGACAATTTAGTATCTGCACGGGTACCAGATGATGTCATTGCTGCGTGCTTTAAGACTTTCTTTATTACAGCCATGATAGCATTATTTTTAGCACAGCAGGTGTCAAAAAGGTTTATTTTGAAAGAAAGAAAACATAAAAATGAATTATTTATGTGAGTTAAATCAAAATGTACTTGATATAAATGTTTAATCAGTTTTTCACCAACTTCTTTCCATATGCGCTGCCCTGCTCGATGGTGCAGTTCTAATGGAATTACTAAATATATCTTAATAGCTCAGCATACAGCATTATGCAATGGTACTTACACAAGAGGAATTTTTCAACTTCTATTAAACAGGTCAAATGATAAAAATTCTGTAGGATGCTCACTGTTTTTACAGAAGATTATTATTCGATGGGCTCAGAAACATTCAGTAAGTTTGACACTTAAAATGTGCTACGTTGACCATATTTAAAGTTTCTCATTCCTTAAAAAAGATGAGAAGATTAGAAAATAACTTTAATTTTGACTGTAATTGCAAATGTTTTTTCCCCCTGCTTTCATAAGTAATCAGCAGATTTGCTGTTACTCCTGGAATATAAATGTTACAGAATTAAAATGAGGATTCCAACAAAGACTACACCGTGACTGAAAGACAATTTTTGCATATTATGGAAGAAACTGACAACCCAGAGCAGGACCAATATTTTGTATTTTATGCCAACTTCTCAATTGACCTTCAACGAGTGGCTTCTATATTTCTCTTCTTTGAATGACTTTTTTTTTTGAGATCTGTGAAGTCCAACTCCTTCTTTTTATTATATGCACTTCATTAGCAAAATCTAGGGTCTATGAAACACTCATTATTTTTATATGCAGATGCTTCACACACTGAAACCCTCCACTTTTTAAGGTTAGAGTCTAGGAGAGTCACTCAGGTAAAGGGCTCATGCACAACTCAGACACTAATTTCCTAAGAGGATTCTCAAACTTCCAGTGAGCTATTCTGATAGTCATGATTAAAATTATAATGTTTGTCAATGTTTACTAAGGGCTGTCCACACACCAGAAAAGTATTCAACATTCTCTACATTCACTTCAAGATTTTCTCCACATACCCCTATATGGTAGACACCAACCATAACCCTGGTTTCCAAAGAAATAGTGGGAACCCTAAGAAAGGGATACATTTGTATTCAAAAAGAGAAAGCAAGAAAATATATCAGAAATAGCAGTTGGGTTGGAGGTATTGAAGATTATTGGGTGTTGAGGGTCAACAGGTAAACCTATGGCATGATTTTGGGTGAGTAACTCCAGCAATAGCAGCAATACATGTACATGTACACACTCTGCTCACCACACCTAGACAAAAATGGATCATCAGCAGAGACAACTCAGAGTAGAATGGCTAAAATGAAAAGACCAGAGGCTTTCGGAAGGGAATAGACTAAAAAGATTCACCAGAATTCCAGTGTGGAAAGTTAAACACAAAGCAAAAATATTTAAAATATCATTAAATGGAGAACATGGACTCCACGGTAAATAATTCTTTACCAAATTCTAGGGTATTGGCAGTAAAAGAAACTCCTTGAAGACTGAAAAAAAAATACACTTGGGGAAAATATGGAAGCATTTATGGTACTAGTTTGTTCAACAAATACATGTAAGGTGCAGGTTGTTAGAAAGCACTGATGGAAAAGCAAACAAGTCCAAGAGGGTTAGGTGGCATGGCCTGGCATCCAGCTGAGCACATTCTGCAGAAGATATAGAAATATGTCCCAGATCCTCTGCAGTCAACCTCATGAAACAACATTTCCTGCTACATAGCCCTAACAGTATTGCCAAACCCAAGAAATAAGGAGCTTGATTCCATAAAGGGGGATTTGTTCTAGAGAGTGACAAGTCATTCCAGAGAAAGCCTTTGCTCTGTGGTTGTGCATTGATAATGCCCAACTCACCCAGAGGATTTACTCCTGACTTCCTGGCACCATGGACTTCATGGTGGGCTTCATGGATTTGTGTTGATAGGACAGGCCATGCATGATCCCAGGTGGTGTTGGTAGAGGAATCAGAAGAAAAATCTGGTTTCCTGAGACTCTCTGGACAGATTTGAGAAGGATCACCAGTTCAAAACCTTTCTCTTTCCTTTTCTAATCCCCTTCCTCTTCTTCCTAAAGGGGAAAGTGCCGTAATAACATTAATTACTGGCCAGGTGTAAATAACTGAGGGTTGGTTTACTGTGAGCCAACAGTATACATTGCTTCATTTCATCCACTTTATTGCTTCACTTTATTCATGTAAAGAGAACCCCCTTTTTCTGATGACAGCTCTCATACTAGGTCCAGTGTTTTCTACTCTCTGTTCACAAGACCACAAGTTCCCCTGGCTTCATGAGTGACAACAGGACCCAGAATGGCTAGGTGGTATTCCATTCTGGACATCGTGATAGGTGAACACACAAATGTTCAAGTAATCCTTGAACATTTGTCAGGGGATCCTCAATGGAATAATTGGAAAAAAGAAACTCTATTGGGGTCACTGTGTGTAAGGATGAAATAAGCCTGGGAAAGTAGAGCAGAGAGGCTGGAAACGAAAGCATGACAGTGAGAAGGGGACCAGAGGCGAGAGCATTCAAGGGTGTGCGTGGATGCCTGTGTGTGCATGAGACACGGGCAGGAGGCTGGCGTGGGGTTGAGGAGTCTCAATTTCAGCCCCTGCATCCAGACAGGCTTGAAATTTTCTGGGATGCCAGCCACCAAATTTTTGTTTCTCATTTCTTAAGCACTTTTGAGCTGACTGTTATTCTCATAATCCTGACTGTTATGGAAAAAAACTTTATGAAAAATGTGTTATTACCATTTACAGATGAAAAAGTGAGCCTCAGAAAGCTTCATTCAAAGACTCACTATTCTCCCTGTGATTGTCTCATCTTTATAAATTTTATTCCAACCTTTCTCAGATCTTGATTTTTAATTTTTGTATTTGAATCTGTTCATTCGTTCTTAGTTGCATCTGTAACTTTTTCTAATTATTCTTAATAAAGAAGTTTCAGACCTTCGAGTCAATAGACCGAAGTCAGTCTCAAAATGATCTCTTGAAGATTTTCATTGTTCATTGTCCTGACTCACCTAGGCAGAAATCCACCTGAAAAGTGGTTTGCATTCACAATTTCTTCAGCTCATGGTTTGCAGAACATTTGTAAATGAGATGTGAATATTTATAGACGTTTGTGACATTACTACTGCATTTAGAAGCTTTTATACCAAATTATAGATTCATGTAAAGGTTATAAATTAGAAGCTTTACAGAAAATGTCTAAATATTTATGAATTTAACTACATTTAGGAATAAATTTGCAAATTTTACATTTGCTATTTTTTCACATTTATGAGCAAATATGAGTTTTCTAATAATCTATCAAAATGAGTCGGCACTCAGAAAAGCACAAACCCCAGATGGAAATGTTGTCTTCATTTTCTCTGGGTGTCTCTCTCCCCCTCTGTCTCTGTCTCTGTCTCTTGCCTCTCCTTCTCTTTCCCTGACTCCTTTCTCCACCAGAAATAAAATATGCAAAATCCACCAAGGAGATTTCAGTGCTCCTGACAATCCCTGGTATTTATGTGTTGTCAATCATATTATCTCTTTATTTTTAACTCTCTAATCAGTCTTCCATCAACCAACATCACCCAGGAGGAAAAAAATGCACTCTGGAACTCTTAAAACATCATAGCCTAACCCTTTAAGTTATGCTGTGTCCAACTGAACATACTCGGCATGGATTCGGGCAAAGCCATAGTTCTTGTTGGCCATGCCCTTGAGGAATGGACACGAATAGAAGTCTCAGGATTTTCTGCTTCTGCGTACCTCACCCTTGGGAACTAAGCGAGGGAGGAGACCATCACAACTTCTTGTGCTTCGGGTCACACTATCTTTTCACCAGCTTACTACTTTCCTGCACTTCGGTACCAAGAGCCCCAGTGGAGGTCATCAGCCAGCACTCAGGCCATCCACGTCATGACTACTCACATCCAGGGATCTTCCCTGCACGCCGCCATGGCCCCTGGAC
Source organism: Hyaena hyaena (assembly GCF_003009895.1). Classification (NCBI taxonomy): domain Eukaryota; kingdom Metazoa; phylum Chordata; class Mammalia; order Carnivora; family Hyaenidae; genus Hyaena; species Hyaena hyaena. Next base: position 254,544 of record NW_024081777.1, on the reverse strand, counting down.
CTGGTCATCATGAATAGCCACACCAATGCTGAAATCTCAACTGGCATGCATCCTACTCTTTAAGCCCCACGTTGAAGTCCACTTGACTCTTGAACATTTCTCTAGCCTCACGGAGACTTTCAGTTCCGAAAAATGACTATCTCATCTCTGTCCTCAGTCTCTCATATTACCGCTTCCCTCCTTATTCAGCTAAAAGCCCATGTCCAGCTTTATACTCATCTCCTTGCAAACATTGCTAACTACCTTGACTCTCTCTCCCTCGTTCATGAGGCCAAGTTTCAAAGTCAGTTAAATGCAAGTACCTGAGTGTTGCTGAACCTTACTGAAGACTAATATACCACTAGGCTGACTTTAACTTCAGAAACAAAAATGTCAAATTAGTATTCAACAGTGCTGACTCACCCCATCACACTCACCAGCTGCACAGCTGCCGCTCTTCCTGGGTCACATGGGCCAGTTTAGAGAACTCAAGCCAAAGTCACACTGAGTGTGGAAATGGTCTAATAGGACTGGTTCAGGGAAGGGCATAAAATCCAATTATAGCGGATTAGACATAAGGAGAAATTTCATGTGATTTCTCACTTATTCCTGAGAGTGACTAGGACTTCACTCCTATGCTTTCCCCCACTCAATTTTGAGGATACAAATTATAAATATAAAGCCTAGACTTCTTCAGCCACTTTCCTGACATCAAGAGAGTAAGGCAACCTCTGCAGGATGCTAGCTAGCATGGTGGAAGATAGCGCAGTAAAATGAAAGAACTCAGATCCTTTCGGAGACTTTTCAGATGCTGAATCATTCAGTGCTAACGTTCACGCTACCTCCATACCTTCCAGTTACATTGGGCAACATACCCTTTATTGTTTAAGCTGGTAGGAATTAGATTTTCTTTTACATGCTATAAATAAAATCCAAAACTGATAGACTTTCTTACTATGATTACTATCTTGCTGTCCAAAACAACAACAACAACAACAATAAGAACAACACCTTCCTTTTACAATCTCTTCTTTCATCAAACAGGGATTTGTTGAATAAATGCTTGCTGCATACTGCTGAATGTTTCCTTAATAGTTGACCCCTAGGCTCCAACTGTAGAGAGACCAGCTAGGACAGGTATGTGAAAACAGTATATGGGAAGTGGCCATAAATAGTGATTTTCATGGTGTTGGGGATACACATTTTGAAACAGCCCTCAGCCTCAAAATTGTTTTCTCCCTAATACATAGAAATGAAATGCTATATAAAACCCTCCTCCCTTCTTCTGGGAAGAGCTGATGCCATTCTTTGGTATTGGGAGGAAACTAAAGCTGCCAAGTATAGAACACATCAGAATATATCCACAGTCATTTACTACATTAATATAAGTGATGAATCTGTGTAGCAGACAGAGAAAAAATGGCAAAAAGCAATGTAATAATAATAGCAGCTACTGTTGTTTCAAGATCTATTTTGCTGTAGGCATTGGCATTGGGCAACTTAATGAAGGCACTCTGATACTCACAACAATTCTACAGTAGGCAATCTGCACTCCACACGTGGTGAAAATTGAGATTGATCAATGTGAGGTGATGGCTCAAAGCCACATGGATAGTAGTGGTTGGAATGGCGGCCTCACAGAGGCATGTCCATGTCCTAATCCCCAGAACCTGTGAACATAACCTTTGGAGAAAAGGTCTTTGTAGATGCAATTTAGTTAACATCTGAAGATGAGATTCTTCTGGATTTAAGATTCCTGAATCCAATGACAAGTGTCCTTGTAAGGGAGAAACAGAGAAAGTCACAGACACAGATGAGAAGGTGATGGCAAAATGAGGGCAGAGACTGGAGAGATGTATCTACAAGCCAAAAAATGTCAACAGTTGCTTGTAGTCACCAGACACGAAGAGAAGCATGGCGTGGATTTTCCCTCAGAGCCTCCAGAAAGAACAAACCTTCCAACATCTTGACTTTGGACTTTGAATTCTCCGGAACTGTGAGAGGATAGATTTCCATGGTCTTAAGCCACCTGGTTTGTGGCAATTTGTTTTGGCAGCCCTGGGAAATTAATAAAAGCTGAAACTCAAACCCATGACTGCCAGCTCTTAGAAGTTCATGCTTGGATCGAAATACCATATTGAATAAAAACTACTTAAAAAGCAGAGTTTAGGGGCGCCTACGTGGCTCAGTCGTTTGAGTTTCCAGCTTCGGCTCAGGTCACGATCTCATCGTTTGTGGGCTCAAGCCCCACGTCGGGCTCTGTGCTGGCAGCTCAGAGCCTGGAGCCTGCTTTGGATTCAGTGTCTCCCTCTCTCTCTGACCCTCCCCTGCTCGCTCGCTCTCTCTTTCTCTCAAAAAACAAACAAACAAACAAAAAAAAGCAGAGTTTAGATGAATACAGATAAGAGAATTGAGTACTCTATGAAATTATCATAGAAGCTCTACAAAAGACCGGATGCACACGGGTCTCAGCAAGAAGTACACAAGAGCCTTCAGTGCAGAACAAGAATAACACAAAAGATAATGACCACAAGGTTTTCACAAGTTTGTTAGTCAAGTGATATTTCAATTTAGCACCAGAAGGGAGCATTTCAGCTACATTACTACCTATGATGTGTGTTTTGTTCATAAGTAAATAAGTATAAATAGATACACCTATACTTAACAGAATTAATGGATACAACATAGTATGAGTTTAAACATCAGCTAACATTTTGGCTGTCTTTTCAAAGTTCTGAGTGTAAAACATTTATTTTTGGGAAAGGAATTTAATGGGCATGAGTGACTTCCATAACCAGATATTTCATGTGTTACCTCAATCTTTGTAGCCCACAAGCATTCTTCCCTTCTTTAAAAATGCGAAAGCTGGGCAGGCATCACTAGCCCACACTGGCTCCAAACTTGAAGCCCCAAGAAGCAAGTTAACAGTGTTCAAGTCTAAACCTTCGTTGGTATGCATGCTATGGTTAGAACCCACTTTCTCTGACTCCAAATTCTGTATTTTCCCTACTATATGAAGACATCTTCAAGTCGCTTCAAGTTTTGCTATAAAAAAGTTATCTACACTGATCCATGGACGTGACAGCCAGAGCTGATATGCTGGGGACAGGCCAAGGGAGTAATCCTTCTGAAGAAGGGTGTCAGAAGACAGACTCCTTCCCCAGGGAGGGGGGGAGAGGTGGGCAGGACCAGCTACCTAATTTGCAGGGCCTTGCACAAAATGATGATGTCAGACCCTCATTAAAAAATTATCAAGAATTTTAATAGCAGGGCATTAAACTAAGCCCAGATTTCTGTTAAGTGTGGAGTCCTGTGGGACTGGGGAGAGGACACACCTGTGTAGCTGGACATCTGGCTTGCAGAAGAGGCACCAAAGGGACCTTGGTAAAGATCTCTCTGCCGCTTCCCATACATAGGCTCCAGCAGTACTAATAAGAAGTCGGATCGAGTTATACTTTCTCAAAGCAGGGAGAATCTTTAATGCCCTGCTCTTGGTTCTCATACAAGTAAGCTACTACATTGCACCGGGTGGATCCCTGTGTCACTTTAAGGTTAAGGACCAGAAGTTCAAGTGTTTCAACAAAAGTATTTTTATTGCAGTGGTCTTTTAGGGAGATAGACTCCCAACTCATTTATGTATGTATTTGATCCAAACTAATATCAACAAAAGCAGTGCCTCAGACTTGAAGGACAGTAAAATGAAATGGGAAGGGGGAAAGTCAAATTCCCTTGTCCCAGGGGAGGCCAGAGCTTCTGTTTACATATGCCTTCAGCAGTTGCAGAAATGTTGCCTTTCAGTGTGGGTAAGACACTCGCTGTATTTGAATTGCCTTTTAGATCAGGGTTTTCCAAAGTGTGTACAACTGAAAACTATTTTGAAAGATGTTAGAAGCTAATTGCATAAAGAATAGTTTTACGGTCAAGTAAGTTGGAGCTGTGTGCTAAACAGGGTGTTTTACTAGAGGATGTTTCATGGGCTGGGGTGCCAGAGTGGGCTAAGGTAGGCAGCTTTTGCACGGACATCTTGCGGGACCGTGTTCCGTGAAACACACTTTATGAAGCGCTTCTTTATGCAAAGCTGCTTTGCAGGCGGCATGCCATGGAGGGCATTTTCAAGCTCCATAAGTCCGGGCACACTTGTCTAAGAGCTTGCTTACCTAGGAGCTTCTGATTCGGCCATTCTTAGCTCATTACTTCCCCTCCCCAAGTCCCAGGTGGAGGCTGGTACACCTGTTCTCACAGTGTCCTGGCATTTGGTGCTCAGTGTTCACCCGAGGAGCAGATTATGACTGTGAAGATCGAAAAACATTCTCAGCTAATCTTAGCTGTGGGGTGAATACTGTTGCGGGGATCTTTCTGCAGTCTGTGCAGACGTGCGCTGCTCAAAGATCCATCTAACACTCAAAATGAGGCTCCCTGAGTCTACGCCCCGGAACCCGCCATCTCCTCGGGAGCTGGCAACGTGCCTGACTGTTCTTGTGTGGCCCAAGGCGAGTGGCTGCGTTCACGGAGACAAGTGGCTGCTGTGCTCTTCCTAATTTTAAATACGCCCACAGAGCAGAGAGGGACTCACAGTTTGATAGATAACTATTTAGTTTGCATCAAGAGTAACTGAGTTTTCCATTCCACTACACTTGAAAAACCCACCAGGCTGTTAAGAGCAGCAGTCAATGAGCAAGCAACAACCTAGCCCACAGCCCACATAAGCTGGGGGCCTGAGGCCTGGATGAGGTTCCGTGGCTGGCGTGTGCCCACCACGGACATCTTAAGTTCCCAGGAGGCCGGGAGTATGGAGCTAACCACCGAGGGGTATTCTGACGGGACTAATCACTTTTGGCACTGTGTGTGTTTGTTCATGGAAAGGGAAGTTGAAATCACAAAGGAGTGTTTATTAACAACTGGGCTATGATAAAGGGGTAATCAAAGAAATTCAACATATGAGTTTCAAACTAACTTTCTCATCTTAGCCTCCATCAAAAATCCTTTTACTGGGGCGCTTGGGTGGCTTAGTCGGTTGAGCGTCCGACTTTCGCTTGGGTCATGATCTCACGGTTCGTGGGTTCTAGCCCCGCGTCGGGCTCTGTGCTGACTTCCAGCTCAGAGCCTGGAGCCTGTTTCAGAGTCTGTGTCTCTCTCTCTCTCTCTGACCCTCCCCTGCTCACGCTGTTTCTCTCTCTCTCTCTCCTAGAAATAAATAAAAACATTTTTAAAAAATTTAAAAAAATCATTTTACTAATCGTTTCAATGATATCTCCAACTCCTTAATCCTTTCCAAGAAGAGCAGCAAAAATATCAATCCACTTTTATTCAGGAAACATTTTCTTATTGAAAGAACCCATGATTGTTATTAGCACTGGTTTCTTGAATACGAAGAGCCACACTTGTAGTAGCTCCTGAACAGCAGATATTGACTGCTCTACACGTTAATTAACTTGCTACTATGGCCACTGTTGAAAACACTGTAGGAATTAAATGTTTGGAGTTGAAAGATCCACATTTCTCGTTATGTTATTCATTCATTCATTCATTCATTCATTCATTCACTTAACACATATATCGAGCCTCCATTTTGTGCCAAGAGCTCGGACGGAACAAGGGGCAGAAGTAAGGGATCACCATGGTCTAAGGCCCCGACCTCATGCTAATTAGTTTTCGCTGAAATGGTTTGCTCCAGGGTATGATCATGGAATTGTGATCAGGCCTCCTACATCCCCTGCCTCAGCTTTCTCTGGTTCCCTGCTACCCACATCCTCCAGGCATCACGGCTTACATCCCAGCTCACTGCCTCAGACCTTCCCCAATTCCTCAGCACCATATGACTAAGGCAGGAACATATCATGGCTCTCAGTATTCTTCCTGCTACGGGAATTATTTCAGGAGCTCGTGTGCTTTCAGAGGCTTTGACTCTTGCCTTCTGTGGCTTGTTGTTGCCAAACCCAGGATGTAGTCTTTTTTTTTGTTTGTTTCCTAAATAACCCCTAGGTTCCCGGGCCATCCCTTCTGGATCACTTTTCCTCTTCCCATGTGGACCCAATATGCTGTATCTTCTGACCCTTCTCTTTAGTTCAGATCTGCTGGTTACTCAGGTTAACGACTCTATACCTTTTTAGGCATAAACTCTTAACCAGAATCTTTTCTTCATAGCTTGTGTTTTCTAAATGCCCACTTACTATGAGGCTTCCACGCCTGAATCCCAACTGGATTCCCTAATGATTAGAATCCTCTTGATTCTAAACAAGAAGGTGAATTAATTATGACTTCATTTGCTGTTGATTTTGTACATTTGATCACTCAAAGTCAGACTCAAAGGTTGGGACAGGATTTCCAACTCACAGTTTTGTCCTAGGCTTTCAGTCCAATTGTCAGGTCTCTAACCCCTCCTCTTCTTGACTGGTGCTGCTTTACATCGGCCATAATAAATCATCCCTGTAATACAGACCTGGCGGGAGATGGCGAGAGGAGTTACTCTGGAACTGGGGAGGCTGTCAATGCGAAAAGTTAATTCCAACCACAGAGAATCCATATCACTCATATACATCAAGCAGGCCTTAGTTGTCTTGGTATTTCATTCCTCTTAAGAAAAATGGTGATAAAATAGGCAGAAAAAAGCTGCTAACTTGTATTTCTTTGCTGAAAATGGTAAGAAAAAAAGAACGCACATGGAGGAAGAAAGCAAGTCCCTATAACTGCTTTCTGAAGACTGAGAAACAGCTAAAAGATTTTTTTTTTTTTAATGATACTCTGGCTAAAGGCGAGAGTAAGAGGAACAAGGGAAAAAAGCAAATGAGTTGTGGTCCTTATATTAGTCCAACTCAGGCCTGCTATAACAAAATACCAGACTCAGTGGGTTAAAGAACAGAAATTTTCTCATGGTTCCATAGATCAGAAAACCAAATTCAAGGTGCTGTCAGGGTCAGTTTCTAGTGAGGCTTTTCTTCCTAGCTTAAAGATGGCTGCCTTTTTGTTCTTCCTTACATGGCCTCATCTCTGTGTGGGCATGGAGAGCAAGTTCTGGTCTCTTTCCCTCTTCTTATTGGGGTAACAGCACAATATGATTAGGGCTCCAGCCTTATGGCTTCATTTAATCTTAAGTCCCTCCTTAAAGGCCATATCACCAAATACAATCACACTGGTAGTTATGGCTTCAACACAGGAATTTTAGGAGGACAGAATTTGGTTCATAACAATACCTAGTGATGACTAACACTACCTAGGTGTAAGTAGAACATAGCTAGTCTGAGCATGTGGGCTCATATAACTAGTGGTTAAAAAGATAGACTCTCGATTTAAATAGGCATGACTTTGAATTCCAGTTATCCAACTTTATTCATTTATTCTCTCATTTATTCAGTAAACAAATATTTATTAAGCACGTGTGTATGGAGGCCCTGTTAAATGTTTAAGGACCCTGGGGTGAATATAAGCATCTCAGCAGACACAATCTGTCTTTATATGATATAGTCCAGTGGGAGTGTCAGCCAATAATCAAAAACCATACAACTATATAATTACCAGCTGTGAGATCTTATACAAGATACTCAAACATGCAAAGCCTCAGTTTCCTCATCTGTAAAATGGACCAATAATAGTATCTGCATCATAGTGTTTTGTAGAAGGACATTAAATGATAAGATGCATATAAGACACAAGACCACACCTGGCATGTAGGTAGTGCAAACATACAAACAAACCACAGAATACAACAGCACAAAATCCTTAGGAGCTAATCCCCATCAGGAGGAAAATAACGGATTGTAGATTGGTAAAAAACAATGAACCACTAGTTAGTACAACATTCGTCATGTGAACACTACTGGAGCATCAGGATTTGGGACAACATTGTCCTTCTCTAACCTTTGCCAGGCCACGTATCACATGTCCGGAGGGGGTGGGGGCTGGAAACCGCTCATAAAGCCACATGTGGAAGACAGTGTTCCTTGGTTCATCTGGTTATTCCTGATTTTTAAAACAAACAATCTGCTTCCAGGATATACTCCTGTGAGTAGTTTCCCTCATCTGTAAAAATAAAACTGTAGTAGAGAGAATGCTTAAGTCTCAAAATCCTAGGCTGTAAATAAGGTTAATGGTGAAGATTAGTGAAAGAACATGGTGATATGGCCTGATTTTGTGCGACATGAGGACCTTGATAATCAGACCAAAACCAAACCAAAACCAAACCAGACATTTCAAGTTGACTTAATACGTGAAGTTGCAACTTACAGTGATGACAAGTGTCTTTTCATCTCTACATCTTCAAATAGATAAAGGTCTAGGGTAAGTCAATCCTTGACTATTCCACACAACTGTTAAGTGCAGGGACTTTCGTGTCAGGCCAACTTGGTTTGGAGAGTTGGCTTGTAGGCCTGTGTCCAGCACATAGTAGACTCAATAAATGTCTGTTTAAATTAAGTTGAATCAGTAAGTACTCACTCTGCTCTTTTCTGATTGTAATTCACTTGGCCTCTCTATGCCTTGGTTTCTCCACTGCAGAATGGGAAGAGACACAGTGCCCGTCCCATAGATTTATTACGAGGCTGCTTCAGGATAATTCCAGCAGAACCCTGCATATAGCAAGCGTATGAAGGCTTGGCTATTGTTGCAAAGGGGATTGTCTCAATGATTCTCTGGGTTGTTTCCATTCAACAATTTTGAGTCATCCAACAACAATTTCCCAGGGTGGCAATACATGCAGGCCAATGTCCTTGCTAAAAGAGAAAGCTGGCCCCGATGAGAGAAGCTGTCAAATCCTGGAAAGAGGATTTTGTTACCAAAACTGCCTGTCACTTCCTCACTTCACCCCAGGGTCTATACCCTTTGTTTCTCTTTTCATTGCATACCATTCAGATCAAAGTGTTTTTGCCCTGCTTATCCTCTAAAGCACATATCACTAGGTTAATGGTTGAAGGTCATGGGTCTCCATCCCAGGATACGTTGTCCGGGCCATGCTTGGTGGAGCCAAGGCCCCAGCTGGCGTGGGGGAAGTCGGAGTGAGCACACTGTGCGCCCGGCAGATGTAGAAAGCTCCGTGCAGTGATCTGGGTGCACCTGTTGGGTTGTCACCATCTGTTAGCCAAAATGTTAAAGAGCCACACCCTCGGACGGCCAGCTGAGGAGAACTTAATCTCTTCCCCCACAGGCCTCCCAATACAGGCTGCTGATCACATCTTACAAAAGAAGAGAGGCGAACACAAAGAAGGAACTGTCTGAACCCCGCCCGGGGGGGAAACCTAATCTTCTGTCGTTGCTGGATTTTATTTCTTAAGCTAACAAGAAAGGGGTTTTAAAATAAACCTAGATGGTTATTACCTGATAAGAAATCCTGTTATAAACTGCCAATTTTTTAAAGGGAAGATATTGGTTTAACATGGATACTAGTATTAAGCGAATTAGGTGGTGATGGTGTTTTGGATGCCTACTCAGTGAGGTGGGACTATTACAAGAGAGCTAACATTTTCCTCCTCTAACAGAACTGGGTTCTTAGTAGCCAAGTTGCTTGGGAAACCAGCCTAGGAGAAACAATTACCTGGGAGTTTAGAACTTGGTGTCTCTACTATTAGAGAAGTGTTCCTCTAAGTAAAAACAGAAATTTGTATGACCTTTATCAAATCATAGGACAGGCTTCACCCACTCGTGCCTCAGTCCCACTGCCCTGACGTGCACGGTACAGAACTCGGTCTCACATTCCGAAGGGGTCCAGGACCGCACAACTGAATAGCAGTTATCCAGTGGGGGTCATGTCAGACCTAGGTGCCAACTCCCTTCCAGCTGAGCGCCAATAAATATTCTTAAAAAGAATCTGAGATGGCAAGAATCTTTTATTGACTGGCCCAAATCTTTCCAAAATTAAATATTCAGCGAGAATATGTTTCCGGCAACTTTCTTGAATATATACCAGGGATAACTCAGAGCAAATGTTAGCATGCATTCTTTGTTAAGAGTTAATGAGGAGCAAGAAGCTTGGTCCCATCTAAATTTACAAAATAAAGAAGGAAACTTAAGATTTAAAAAAGAATTTTAAGTTAGAAATTACTTCATCTGGCTATCAAGTTTGGCTTGTTTTTTTTTTGTTTGTTTGTTCTTGTTTTTGTTTTTTTAGGTGGTAGGGATTGGAAGACAATTTTTAAATATATTGGTCAAATCTTTTGTATGGCCTCATACTTCTGTTGTTGATTCTTTACCCCTTTCTTTCTTACCAAACTATCATTCAACCTAATCCTTAAGGAATATGGAATAGAATTAACACCTTTATACCAATCCCACTAGTGTGCTGTTAAATTAATGGGTTCATTTCTGCCCTCCAGCAAAATGCGGATTATAATCTTGAGACAAGCTACCTTTAGGCAGTAGGCAATCACTTTAAAAACCTGAAAGCAGGCAACATATGGCTCACTACACAATATAAAAGTGTTTAAGAGGTACAAGTTTCCACCCTCCATGATACATGCCCAGTTTTAAATAAAACATAGCGTCATCTGGTTCACGCTTAAACACTGAAATTGAAATTATTGGCCATACTGTCATTTTCAAAACAATAGCTAACGGTTTGCACATGTGCTGTTTACAGATCCACAGCCTGTAAACACAGTCACCAACCACAACTTTGCAAAGGTAAATGACAGCTTGAAAAATTTCAAGTCTCTGGAACTCCTGGGATTTCCCCATTTTCCCCCCTTTCATTCATTCTCTCTTCCCACCCCACCCCCAACTCTAATCATAGCCACAACAGAGCCTCCTCTCTGTGCGCATGCGTAACTTCCTAACCGTGTCACGGCGACCCCCTCCCACCCCCCACGACACATTTTCCTGCTGTTGAGACCAGCTGGGATGTATTAGTCATGCTGAAGCACGTCATGTAACACAGCAAAATATCAGGCAGCCCAGTGTCATGGGAAAAGTGAATCTACTTCATTATCCACCTAGGGAAAGGAAACAGAACTGCCGCTTAAAAGGGCCTGGTCTTCTCTTCCGTGTTAATGTATATTCTGCTAATATCATTAAGGATATTCCAAGGTCTTGCTATCAGTGAACACAGTACATTAGGAAAGCATCAGCAGTAATACTGTGGCACATGGGTCTTTTTTGCCCTTTTGTTCACACACAAATTCTGTAAAAGTTAGAAGACTGTGGTTTACTTAAAGTAGAAGGACACTGTTATCAAACTAGGAACAGGTATGTCCCCTAGTGTAAGACACTGCTTTGGAGATTTGTAGGGAAAACAGCAGTCATGTGTTGTGTAGCGCTGCTTCTCAAACTTGAATGTACATTGGAATCAGTGGAGAGCCTGTTAGAAATGCTATCGGTGACTCAGAAGCCTGAGAGTCTGCATTTCTTTTTTTTTTAATTAAAAAAAATTTTTTTTAATTTATTTCTGAGAGAGAGAGACAGCACGAGCAGGGGAGGGTCAGAGAGAGAGGGAGACACAGAATCAGAAGCAGCCTCCAGTCTCTGAGCTAGCTGTCAGCCCAGAGCCTGACTAGGGGCTCAAACTCACAAACCATGAGATCATGACCTGAGCTGAGGTCAGATGCTTAAGTGACTAAGCCACCCAGGCACCCCGAGAGTCTGCATTTCTAACAAGCTTCCAGGTGAGGCTGGTAACTGCTGGCCTCAGGACCACTGATTAGAAAGGTTGTATAGAAAGGGCAACATTTAGGACAGTTTGAATACAGCTGTTTGGAACTATGGAGGACTAATGTCAATCACAAATTGACCCAGATGAGTGGGAAGGGATCTAGCTTTAGGTGATGGTGAAGGAAATGGGCTTTCATGGGTCTCTGGGATACCTTTTTTGTTGTTGTTGTTGTTGACTAAAGAGGAAAATCTGGGGAACAGGCATCAACAAGAGACAGGGAGGATGCTTTGGCTAATTTTTAAATGTGTATTCTTAACAATCTAGACAGGTCTGGAAACCCTCAAAATTATCTCAAGGGGGTATATCTGGTGTTTTAGTAAACAAGCAGAGGTACAAAGAAGTTTTTCATAAAGGATATCAAGAGACAAGTAAAAAAGTGGAAATGGAACTAGATTTGGGTTTGGTAGAGGTGTCCCTAGTAAAATCTCTGGGTGAAAAATAAGAAAATGGTTTTCCCAACGAAGATGGTCAAAGAAGTTATGATAGTACAAAATTTTAGCTCTTCATTGCTTGTTGAAATAATTTTCATCTGGTATTTCCTCTGCCATGCTTCTCGTGTGTCACTAATTATGGTAGCTTGAAAATACTTGACAGTCCTACAATTATTTTATTTTTATAACAACATAATTTTTAAAAAAGAACCCATTTTCAAAAAACTTTAAGACCTCATTAGGTATTCTCCTTCATGACCCTAAGAAACACGAGAACTTTGATGCCCTACCTTAAAACCAAACAAAAATTATGGAAATAAAAAAATGGTCAAACATTTTGTTTTTCTTTCTTTTTTAAAGCTTATTTATTTATTTTGAGAGAGAGAGAACACAAGCGAGAGAGGGGCAGAGAGAGAGAGGGAGAGACCCATGGAGGCTCTGCACTGCCAGCGGGGAGCCTGATGAAACATAAGATCATGACCTGAGCTGAAATCAAGTCAGAAGCTTAACCGACAAGCCATCCAGACACTCCTGTTTTTATTTCTTAAATTGTGTTATGATGTATTAGTTTCCTCAGGCTGCAGTAACCAAGTACCACAAACTTGGTGGCTTACAACAACAGAAATGTATTCTCTTGCAGTTTGGGGTACAGTAGTCTGCAAGTCTCTAGAACAGAATCCTCAACCTCTTCCTTAGGTTGACAATCCTGTGGCTGACAATCCTGGTGTTCCTTGGCTTATAGAAATATCATCCTCAGGGCACCTGGATGGCTCAGTTGTTTGAGAAATATCATCCAATCTCTGACTCCATTGTCACATGGTATTCTCTCCATGGGTCTCCTCTGGGTCTCTTCTCTTCTTCTAGGGATACCAAATGTATTGGATTAGGGCCCGCCCTGGTACCATATGACCTCATTTTAACTTGATTACACCTGTAAAGACCCTATGGCAGACATTGTCCACAGTTTTGCTTCCACAGTTTTAGTTGGTCAACCAAAGTCTGAAAGCAGACAGTTGGTCAGAAGGTCAATAGCAGCCTAACACTATGTCAAGGTGCCTACGTCATTCACCTCACTTCATCTCATCAGTAGGCATTTTATCATCTCACATCATCACAAGAAGGATGAATGCAGTAGAATAACATATCTTGAGAGAGAGAGCAACAATCTTCACATAACTTTCATTGCAGTATATTGTTATGATTATTCTAGTTTATTATTAGTTATTAGTTTCTTACTGTGCCTAATTTTGTAAATTAAATTTTATCATACATATCTGTGTACAAGAAAAAAAGAATATATATAATGTTCAGTACTATCCACATTTTTTCAGGCATCCACTGGGGTGGGGGTAACTTTTAATGTGTCCCTCGTGGATAAGGGGAAACTATTCTATTTTCAAATAAGATTACATTCACAGGGATGTGGGGATGAGGTGTGGGGATGAGGACTTCAACATATCTTTTTAGGGAGCACAATTAACCCATAACAGGTATTATAGTGTAAAACCATTGTACTTTGAAATGTAAATTTCCAGTTGTTGTTTTTTTTTTTAATTATTTTGAACAGGTGCCTTTGTTTATTTATTTTGTGAGAGTGACAGTCTTTTTGGATGTTGAAGTGTTATGATTATGAAGGGGGGGAATCTCAAGAAAAGTTTCACTTTTTAACGTAAAAAATATGAACTTATTAGACATGAAATAGATATTGGAAATCTTTGCTTTGTTTTAGAGATAACGTGATTCAAAATATTCATTCTTTTTTTATGTTTATTTTTATTTATTTAAAATAGACAGTGCACTAGCGGGGGACGGGCGGAGAGAGAGGAAGACACAGAGTCTAAAGCAGGTTCCAGGTTCCTAGCTGTCAGCAAAGAGCCTGCTGCGAGGCTCAAACCCACAGACTGAGAGATCATGACCTGGCTGAAGCCAGACATCCAACTGACTGAGCCACCCAGGTACCCCTCAAGATATTTATTTTTAGGGTGATTTGTACCTGTGTTTATACAGCAGTTGTTGCTTCACTATTTATTAGTAGTTGCCACTGGGAATATCAGAGAGTACCTCTCCCACTATATAGTTAGTAGATTGTGAATTTCTTGAGGATAGATAGTGCCCCTTTGTTTTATTTCTTCTCTGTTCCTAAAATGCACATTTTCTGAGCATGAGTTGAATATTTTTCATATCTAGTGATACTGAATCATTTTGAAGGCAAAATAGAACTTGTTTAATTATCATTAACTTCCAAGTGTTGCTGTTGTCTATTGGACTTTGAGGAAAATGCTTACCAGAGGTGATGAATAATATTTTCATAAACATTTATTGTGTATGGCCTATTATTAGCACTGAAGTATACAATAAACAATCACAAACAATGAATAATTGGTATTCTAGGTTCATCTTCAAGGCCCCAAGTCTGTAAGCTTCATATCTTTTCCCACAAGGTGTCGAAGTGACTTGAAAGTCATGATGCTGGCTAATGTCCTGCCCAGCTGGCTCACCTAGAACATGGACTCAGACAAGTCCCTTGCACACTGACTCTAGTCCATGATTTATGGGAGACAAGGTGAAGAAATTTGAACAAAATATTCTCCTACAATCCTTTCCACAATCTCGTTTCCCTATCCAACCACACACAAGCAGAAATATTCAAAGAAGAATCTTTGTGGTTAAGATTCAAAAACTCATCTTGAACTTAAAGCTAGCAAATGTCAGCAGTTTCATGCAAGTTTGTCCTAATGTTCTCAGAAATCTAAACTATGGTATCTTGCCGCATTTAAAATTCTTCCCTGCTCGCCGCAGTCCCTAATAATATCCTGGCCATGCACCTTCATCTATATTCATGAGAGTGCAGATGCAGCCAAATTAGTGGCAGCAAAGCACATTTTACAGTGTAGAAAATACAATCTGGCTTCCTTTAAACATTTTTTGACAAAAAAGTTTTATTTAAAAAAAAAAAACAAGAAAACCAGACAGATTTAAATTCACCACCACCCGTCGGAGGAGTCTGTTACAAACGCACAGCTGGCTTGATGATGAGTGACAAATCAAAAGTCAGAGAGAAACTTCCCGATCATCTGAGCCCTTGCCACCCGATTAGCAGAAGAAAAACAGGGCAGATGGAGGGAGACGCAGCAGTTCGGAGGGAACAGATGGCCACTACGAACTTGATATATGAAATTAATAACACTTTCTCAAATACAATTAGTAACAGGAATACATTACCTGAATTTTCATAACTGTGAGCAAGCTGACATTAAATGAGGTTTTTCAGATTAACAGTTGATGTGGCATTGATATTTGGAGGGAAATAAAAATATATAGCAATAAGAGAAACCTTTTGCTTTTTGGTGCCATTGATCAGGATGTTGTAACATATGAAAGGAGAGCTGCAATTCAAAGAAATTCCATATTTAAATTTCACTAATTGGGATTTTTTTCTCCTAATGTAGCCATTTGGGCCACATAATGCATGAAATACTTAAGAGCCTCGCAGATGTATGCAGCATGTACTACCCTGGATGAATTATTCTTTAGGAAGAAATTAACCATTATACATCTCCCTACAGATAAACCCGGGGGAAAAGCAAACAAAAAGGGACACAGGGCAGTAAAAAAGTCAAGATAAGATGAAATCAAGAGACTAGCTTTTGTGTTTTTCAAAGCTATTCATGGTACAGTAAGTATTTCTGAGTACGTCATTAAGCTTTCTCTATTTTGATGCCCAGTCTCTAGAATGGGCAAAATGCTTGTGCTATAGGTCCTTGTCCAAAGCACTGTCAACCAAAAAACTATTTTAATTCAAAACCCATGATCATGATACTCCTGGATGGTGTTAACTAGTCCTCTGGGAAGCCGGAACCTTCACAAGCTCACTTAGGTCAGCCTGTAGTGCAGCCTGAGGCTCCCTAAGAGACAGACATGATGATGATGGAGCTTTGCTGAGTGAAGCCCAAACCCAGCCACCGCAGGAGGCTGAGGCAGCCTGGGGTGTTACAAGATGAGGCCACAGCAGCAGCTGCTAGGGATCTCTGACTGCAGCCAAGGGCACGCCCATACTGATGGGTGAGAGCTGCCACAGGCTTAATGCCCATGGGACGGGTAGGCTTGAGTGTCGGTGAAGTGCAGAAACTGAGTCTGATACAGGGGTAGAGCAGAAATATACCAGCACACCAGCCATATGCACTTATCTAGGGTGGCAAGGAGACTCTCTCACAGGTCCCAGGAGGCAGATCATTAGTTCTGCTACAACATGAGAATGGCTGTTTCCACAGCTGGTGGCTGCAGAAATTGGCACAGAGAGAAGGGAAGGACATCTCTTCTTTGAATGGAAAAACCCTGGGTATTCAGGTAAACACTGAAATCACAAAAAGGAGGCTGTTCTCTGTTAAGAAGTTAGCAGCCTTCTGTTTTTAAGAAGGAGAATAGAGACCAAAGAAATCAAGACAGACTTCCCTCTCCCTAACCACCCAGAGGTCCATGTTATCAAATAGTCAAAACAGGTACAACTGGGAAAGCCTAGAACACAGGATGAATATACAGTGCTTATTAGACCTTAAATAATATTTATTTTAAGTAACATCAGAATTTAACTTGTGGTTTCAGCTGTGAAGCCAATTAGCAGTGAGATCTTAGTTAAATCACTGCCTAAATCTTATGCCACCTAATGAGTTTTCATGTATGAAATAAAGGGCTTGAGTTTTATGAAAGAACTATCTGGTCTAAAAATTTTATATGAACAATCTAAATTGTTAACATACCTGCAGGTATTTTGTTAATACTTTTAGGTTGCGATAACATGCCCACTTATAACCAAGGCTAAGAATGTTACTGTTACTAGAAAGGTTAATACTAAATATTCCCAAAGGGTTCAGTCTACTAAGAAAAGGATATGGTTTTTCAAGGGGAGCATGGTTTCTCTCATACGTGAAACATAAATAAAATCAGCACACATTTAAGTTAGGCTAGGAAATTAAAGGTAAAGATGAATTGGATAAGCATGTTTCTGAGTTTGGGTTTGCCTAGAAGCAGACCTTGACACAATACCTTGAAAACAAGTAGTTTATTTGGGAGGTAGAAGAAAACCCCAGTGTGGGTGGGTATAAGGAAGGAAAGATAAGAACGTGAAGAAAGCCATTAAAAGTCACATTATCAAACCAGTCATCATAAGAGGTGAGTGTTACTTGGCCTCACTAGGAAAACTCTGGGGTTCCACTTAAAACACACATTCCAGCCTTCACTCACTGGAGGGTAAGGGAACTGGGGTATTTATGGTCCAGCTCCTACCAGTCCTTGTTTAAGGGCTGCTACTGGGGACTGTTAATTCCCCTGCACTTCTGGTCTGTACTGGTGGCCACACAGGCTCCTGTAGAAAGAGAAAACCCTCAGGCAAAGAAGATCAAATGCTGGCAGTTGGAAGTCGGGTTACTGCACCTTCCAGTGTTCGGTGCAAGGGGATATGACAGGGCACTGGCTTCATCTGCTATGACATGTGATGATAAAAACGACCGTCAGCCAAATTCTCCACCCAATGTCTACTGGTTCCATGAGACTGTGTGACCAGAGACCTTATATATCCTCCTCCCCCCCATGTCAGCTTTGGGAAGGGGGCAGAATCCACTGGGCATCCAAACTCCAAGCAGCTGCTTCTGGAAAATCCCACGCTTCAGGCTCCGCAAGTGAATGAGGCCCATTCCTTCACCCAGTTATCTGGATACACCTGGGTATTATGTGAATGGCTTCCAGCCTCCTGAAAGGAATCATCTTTATTTTCAATGAACCTGACCCCATGGTTGGCTTTGCTCACTCTGAGAATGAGAAGGGAGACAACAGAGGATGCAGGAGAGCTATTCTAGCTATTCTATTCTAGTGAGGTCAGGGGAATATGCAGCCATCTTATATTTTGTTATTATTCCCCTGGCAACATAAAGTTTGAGTGAAATCCAATTAGAATTTCCTTTTACCTTACTTGAAGTACAAAGGGACATTCCTCTCTCTTTATTGAAATATGCCTATTGAGGACAGCGAGCAGGTACGACATCTAAATAGGCGCTATCAACAGAGTATTTGATGATGTTTTTCATTCTGTCTTGATGTTAATGGGCAGCATGCCTTTCAGAAAAGGTCCTAATAACCGAGATATCCCTGATCCATAAGCTGATAGGTTCATCCAATGACAACAAACAAACAAACAAACAAACAACTCAGTGCATGGGGTGCTGGAGGATTTGAATCTCCTTTAAAGACTGTTCTCAAGGATTCCCCTAAATACTGAATAATAACATTACTTCCTATTATTTGTTTTATTCTCTGAAGTTGAACAATTTCAATTCCATTTCTAAGAAATTATCTTCATTTGCTCAAACATTCAACAAATATTTATTAAGCACTTCTTATATGCCAGGCACTGTACCAAGTAAACATTTCAGACAAGGATTCTGCCCCTAGGAAGTTTACATTCTCATGTGGGAGTCAGTCATTAGTGATAAAGCTTTGAAGAAAGTTAAGTATTATGTAAGAAGGCAATAAGTTCTATAAAGTAAAGAAAATACATAAGGCAGAGAAGAGGGCCCAGAGTGCCATGGGTGTCAGGAGAAACCTCACCGGAAAGTGCCATTTAGGCAAAGACTTAAAGGGGTTGAGAATACAATTCTGAGTTCTTGGCACATTTTTAGGGCTAGCGGCACTGTGATAAATGTAACAAAATCCTTCCCTAGAGAAACTCAGATTCTAGTGAAGAAGCTCAATCATAAACAGATAAACAAATAAACAAATAAATACAGTGTAATGTCAAAAGATAGTCATAAAGAAGAAAAATAAAGTAAGGGGATAGAGTAGGGGTCAGTGAACTTTTTCTGGAATGAGTCAGAGAGTAAATATTTTAAGATTTCTGGCATAGTTTCCTACACAACTACTCACTTCTGCCATTGCGATATGTAAGCAGTCATTGACAGTAAGTAAATGAATGGGGCTGGCTGGGTTTCAATAAAACTTTATTTACAAAAATATGCAGTGGGCATGAATCAGTCTGTGGGCCATAGTTTGCTAACCCCTGATCATGGGAACCTTTGAGGATATGATATTTTAGCAGAGAACTGAATGAATGAATAAAAGTCATAGCCATGTGATAATCTAGAAAAAGAATATCTTAAGCAGGAGGAAATATAAGTCTACAGGCCTTGAGTTGGTAGCTTGATTAACAAGTATGAGCCTTGAAGGCAAGTTAACAAAAGTAAGAAATGTAGGAAATTGGACCAGAGTATGTAATAGACTGCATCTCTGGTCAAGTCATTTGTTCCTCTGTATACACATTTTTTGCCATGTGATATACTGTTGGTTTCCTCTTAACTGGAGTAGTACATTTTCCTAGCCTTGATTTTGCATTTAGCCATATGGCTTGCTTTGGTCAATAGAATAAGGAAGAAGTGACAATATTCCAGTCCTGAGTCTAATTGTTAAGAGAATTAAAGTTTCCTGTTTCTGTGCTCTCTCTCTCTCTCTCTCTCTCTCTCTCTCTCTATCTCTCTCTCTCTCTCACCCTCTACTGCTATGAGAAGAGTTCAGGTTAGTCATCTGGTCCCTCTAGAAGCAGAGTCACCCAGCCAAGCAACCCCAGTTGAGTCCAGCCTGGATCAGCCAACTCTTAGCCAAGCTAAAAACACCTAAGGAATAATAAGTATTGATTTAAGCCACTGAGCTTTTAGGTTGTTTGTTATCTAGAAATAGTTGTGTGATGCAGAAAGGTAGCCAAAAGGGCAGATGATGGCAGCCTTGAGATTATGGTAGGAACTTTAGATTTTGTTCTGTAAGAATACCATTTGAATGTTGAGGGCAGAGGTAAGACAAGAATTGGTTCATATTTTAGATGGGATATCAGGATACCTATGTGATTTTTTACATGGATTCAATGTGGCTGGCATATAAGAGAAGGAGAGTAATCAAGGATGGCTCTGAAATTTTTGTCCTGAACAAATTTCTACATATTGGTACATTTGCTAAAATAGAGGATGATCTAGAGGATGAGTTGGTTGAAAATGGAAAAGAATAGAGAAATGAGATTGAGATCAACAGATAAATAGTTTGCTAATATGAAGTCATTATTATTATCATTATTTTATTTGAACAAAGCTTTGTAGGAGATCTCAGCTCTCATGACTTTACATAAAAGCCTATGAGGCTATTAGCTCCCACATTTATGTATTCACTGGGACATCTCCACTTTGATCCAGACTTTTGCACCTAACTGCATCCTGGCTTCTCCACTTAGCTATTAGCAGTCATCTCATAACGTCCAAAAAACAACCCTTGATTTTCCCCTCAACCAAAGTAGTCTTCTACCAGTTTTCTCCACCTGAGTAAATGTCACTGTCATCTCAGCTGATCAGCTTAACACCTACGAGTCTTCCTTAGGCCTGCTATTCCTTATGTTTAATCTACTAGCAAACCCTGCCAGTTTTACCCCCTCCCCCATTCTACCACTTGCTAACATTTCCATTGTAACCATCTACTAGTTTGCTGAAAATAAAATTTGCAGTTTAATAAAAAGGTTGCTAGCACTTTTACTTCAAATGTCTGGCTCCTTTGTAACTCCACTGAAATATGTGGCTAACACAAGCAAAGAAAGGAAGAAGAAAAAGAATGTATGTAGTTACTTAACTATGTACATTCCTTTAAGTAGGGAATGCTATTTAACATCTCATGGTGTTTATTGACTTGCAGGAATCCAATATCAAGCAGAAAATAAATGCGCCGAGAACAAAATTTGCTTTGGGGGAATTTAACTCTTCTCTAGCTGGATTGTGGGTTGTGATATGAAATCCTGTAGCAACTCAGCTTGTGTGGCAGTTTGTCCTTTCAAGCCTACAGGGGGAGGCTGTTCATGCTAACAAAGGACAACTCTTGCATAAGAGCCAAGTCCTTGGTGGAGGCAGACCCTGGGTTACTTTTTGGAGTCCTTCAAATTTAACTGTTTGACCTCCATATGAGATGGGCTATATCATTATCACTCCTGTAACAAGATAGACAAAAGCTATGAAAAAGAAAAAAAAAAGAAAAGAAACAGTCAAAAGCAAGCAAGACTCTTAAAAATCCATAAAATCATTATGCAGTTTTGACCAATTACAGGTCTGCTTTCAGTTAAAAAAGTGCCAAGAGCCAACCACAGAAATGAGTCAGAATGGAAATTTAATTGAAGACTGCCCGCCAGCATCCATTGAAAAGACTATTTTGAGAGAGCTTTTGGAGATCAGTATTGAAGCCATCTTTGATTTACTTTCAGAACTGTTGCACTCAGACTAGTGAAATCACTTCCTCCACGGAAGCGATAGCAAGGCCCCTGCACTGCATTTTCCTTCACTTCCACCTGCTGTTTAGAGGTGAAAGAAATAAAGAAACTTCAACAGTCTATTAAGATTATTTTGCAGGGCTAGATAAATAATTTTCAAGACCCAGTGTGCCGGGGTGGCTCAGTGGGTTAAGCATTCAACCTTGGCTCACGTCATGATCTGAGTCTGGTCTGTGGGTTCGAGCCCTGCATCAGACTCTGAGCCTGGAGCCTGTTTCAGATTCTATGTCTTCCTCTCTCTCTGCCCCTGACCTACTCAAGCTCTGTCTCTCTCTCTCAAAAATAAATAAAGATTCAAAAGAATTTTTAAAAAGAAGTAACTCACAAGACCCAATGGAAAATGAAACTGGGGGTGTCTTGTTTAAAATGAAGGAAAAATGTGCTACCAAAATTACTAAATTATAACCTTTTCTCTTTCTTCTGAGATCTCTTTCTTAACCCTTTGATGTTTTTCATAAACTTAAAAAAAATTTTATGTTTATTTATTTTTGATAGAGTGCCAACATGACAGGAGCCCAGAAAGAAGGAGACACAGAGCCCAAAGCAGCCTCCAGGCTCTGAGCTGTCAGCATGGAGCCCGATTTGGGGCTCAACTCACAAACTGTGAGATGATGACCTGAGCTGAAGTCAGACGCTTAACCAGCTGAGCCACCCAGGTGCCCCTTTCATTAGCTTTTTAATGTTGCACTGCTCAGGTGGGTGAATACAAGCAGGCAACTGAGGACTCAGCCTGAGCCACTGAACCAATTTGTCAATCTCCCTTTCACATGCTGGCCACCCAGGCCACGTGGACAGGGACCCTGAGGGATTCAAACTCATGGAGGGTGGGCATGCTAGAAACCTTGATCAAGCATGAATAAAAGCTTTCCATGACCCCCATCCTCGCAAATTTGTCACCCACTAAATGCCCAATGAAGCTTGTAATCCTGGGTCAGGGCAGCCACCACATTACCGTGCCCTGAGATACTGTGGGGTAAAGCCTACCCAACTCCAAACTTCTTCATGTTCATGTCCAGTCCCCGCCCCACAGGGGTAGAGGGCAATGGCAGAGTGTGGGCCTTCCCTTACTGACCTGCCCCTGCCTGTGGTTGAGGAAGTTTGAGGTGTGGTGGGCCTCGAGCCCCAGAGGGTGGGGACGGGGCTGCCGAGATCCCATGCCAGGGAGGAGGGAGGGCATAAGGAGGCTGGACTACATATTAGCTGAGGCTCCACGTCCCACTTCCTCATGTTCTATTGTCCGATCAGAGCTCACTTACAAAACACAAATTCAAAGATAAAGTTATTAATAAGTCCCAAGACAGTGATTACAGAGCCACGAACCTCAGTTCCTTCTGAGCCCAAGGCCATGTATGACTGCACTTGTCATATGTCCACGAAGCCGACCCTGATGGAAAGTGAATTTGCTGGTGACATCACAGCACCCTGATCCTGGAGAGTCTTGGAAGAGCCGAGTGCCTGCGCCAACTCTTATCCAACATATATGGTTTTGTTTTTGAAAAAGAACTTCCTACCTTAGTAAGACAAGGAAGGCAAGGCATGGCAGACATTTTACAAACAGTATTGCTTTTATTTCATGCACTTATCAACGTCATATCCAGCAGTACTAGAACTTGCTAAAGACAAAAATGACTTAGTCTGGAGTCTCTTTCTAGGCAGTGCTGTTCTAATCAGAATGTGATTAAGGCATTGCTGCAAGCAGTCTCGGCTGGGTTCAGTGAGCTTACACAGATAGGGCTCTCTGAGTCCTGTACAACCTGGACTGGATTAACGCCCATCAAAGCCTCGCGGTGACCATTCTTCCTCGTTTCTTTATGGCTCCATTTCTTCATCAATATTGCTGTCCAAACCATACCTAGCAAACCCCAGTGTCATTTATGATGAATCAGTGCACACATTTGTACCACTATACTCACAATATTAATGCAGTAGATAATTTACATAATGGTACATATTTGAAAAACCTAATTAAAAACTTAAATGTAACTAATAATTTTGAAATTCTTTGCAGCTCTGTACATATGGTCTCATAGTTTTAATTCCGCCTCTTGTATTTTGTTGTTGTTGTTGTTTGTTTTTTTGTAATGTGATCTTGCCTCCTTGGGGGAGCGATTAGTTATAATCCATCATATTTAATTATTATAATTACATATACAATTATATATATAATTTTAAGTAAAAGTGTATTTAATTATGATTATTTGTGTAATATTTCTTGAATACTTACTACCTGTCAACTACACCTAAACTCGCGTAATCTTTACAACAATCCTGTGAAGTAAATACCCTCATCACTCTTTTACATATGAAGACAAAGTTTACATATGAGTTACAAAGTGGGTGAATCACTTGCTTAAATACATATAGTTGACTGATAGCAGCAATTCTTGAGGCCATACCATTAGCCAGGCACCATGAGAAGTATTTTATACAGGTTATCTTATTTCATCCCTACCACTATTCTTTGGTATTGTACAATTGTTATACTCTTTTAAGAGATGAAGACATTTAACACTAGCAAGGTTGATTTTCTCAAGGACACACTGCTATTGCCACTAAGGAGAAGAGCCAGGAGTTTGCCACAGATGTTTGGACATGAGAGATGCCGTTTTCTGCTATTACACTATTTGTGGAAGGTTGTATTTGATAAAAATGGCCAGAGCAGTATTTCTATTCCCAACCCCTCTTCCAGAATCTTGAATGCTCATCATCAGGAGATGGAGACTACTCTCCTATTGAAGCTGTGTGGACATTATGACCACCATGGCAAGTAGTGCAGGGGAAGTGAGTCTACATGTCTTTTGTGGCTCAGTTCAGGAGGGCACTACAGCCTCTACCTGGCTGGCTCATAATGCTCATCCTTGACATTCAGCTACTGTGGTAGACAGAGTAATGCCTCACAAAAATGCCTGCGTCCTAACCCCTGAAACCTGTGAAGATGTTACCGTATTTGGCAAAAGGGACTTGGCAGATGTGATTAAATGAAGGACCTTCATATGAGATTATATTGGATGCAATACAAGGGCCCTTAAAGGAAAAGAAGAAGCAGTGAGTTCCGAATCAGAAGAAGCAATTACTATAGAAGAAGGCTCAATGGAGAGGGAGGCAGGAGCATGTGAGAGGAAGATGTCCTCATGGAAGACAGGCACTGAGAGAGACAGTGCCACTGGTTTTGAAGATGGAGGAAGAGGGTCAGGAGGAAAGGGATGTGGGGAGTCTCTACAACCTGGGAAAAGGAAACGGATTGTTCCCTAGAGCCCCCAGAAAGAAATGCAGTGCCTTACTTTTAGTCCAGTGAGCTCCAAGTCAGACTTTTGGCTTATAGAACTACAGGCTAATACATTTGTGTTGTTTTAAGCTCCTAAGTTTGTTTTCACTTGTTGAAGCAGTGATAGGAAACTAATACAGCCACCCTGCTATGAGGAAGTGTTTCGACTGATAACCCAAGCTAAGGACTTAGCCAACAGCCAGCGGAAGTCACCAGAGAGTGAGGGAGGGAGGGAGAGGGGACTGAGTGAGCCTTCCTTCAGGAGATTCCAGCTCTTAGCCTTTGAGATGCTCCTGAAATGCCAAGTGGAGCAGAGACAGCTTTCCCTGCTGAGCCCTGCTTAAATGTTTGAAGGGATTGTCAAAAAAAACACACAAACAAACAACAACAATAAAACACACACTCACAAACAAAAACAAATATGTGCTACTTCATTCCATGCTTTGCTCAACTAAGAAAACTTTCCTATCTGTGAAACAATTGTTGAGTACTGAGTTTCCTAATTTACACGTTCAAAATTTTCAATAAGCATTAACCTACACCTCATTGCTGAGAATTTCCTATCCTGTTAAAATATTAGACTCATGTGGGGCGCCTGGGTGGCTTAGTCGGTTAAGCGTCCGACTTTCGCTTAGGTCATGATCTCGCTGTTCGTGGGTTCGAGCTCCGCGTCGGGCTCTGTTCTGACTGCCAGCTCAGAGCCTGGAGCCTGTTTCAGTCTGTGACTCCCTCTCTCTCTGACCCTCCCCTGCTCACGCTGTCTCTCTCTCTCTCTCTCTCCTAGAAATAAATAAAACATTTAAAAAAAAAATACTAGACTCATGCTTATGAATAAGAATCTAGAAACAGTAAGCAATAAGCAAGGAAGGATGCCAACAGCTACCCTCACGGTAAGAAGAATCACCCATCTCCATGACCCGCATAGCCCTTATGTTCTTTGCTGGTTATAGCACTACTGCAAGTATCAGTCTTGCAAAACATTCTATTTGGATGATTCCTGACATTCGGATGACCAACCAAGAACCTTGATCCCATAATGTATAGCAAGCAGAACACACAGAAAACTGTGGAGAGTCAACCAACAAATATAGGTACTTGTCTTGATTCAGAATTTTCTCTTTCTTTCTGATTTTTTTAAAAGAAAATGTCATAGAGCTACCATGATCATGAATTTGGCATTGTTATTTTTAGCCATGCATGATTTTTGTGTTTTGGCTCCTCAAAGAAAATATTATTGTTTTTCATATTTCCACATTTTATGTATGGTATCATGAGCCTGAAACTTAATTTTTGGTCACTATTATATTTTTAAGTATTATTCATTGATACTGATAGGTCTAGCTTATTGATTAAAAACTTTTTTACTTTATTTTAGAGTGAGAAAGAGTACAAACAGGAAAGAGAGGCAGAAGGAGAGAGAGAGAGAGAAAAAGAGACAGAGACAGAGAGAGAGAGAGAGAGAGAGAGAGAGAATCCTAAGCAGGGTCCTTACTCAGCACAGAGCTTGACATAGGGCTCTATCCCAAGACCCTAGGATCATGACCTGAGCTTAAATCAGGAGTTAGATGCTCAACACCTAAGCCACCCAGACATCCCTTGATTTTTTAAAAAGTTTATTTATTTTGAGATAGAGAGAGAGAAGGGGGGGTGGGCGGGGAATCCCAAGCAGGTTCCACATTGTCAGTTTGTCAATGCAAAGCCCAATGCAGAGATTGAAGGCAAGAATTATGAAACCATGACCTCTGCTAAAATCATGACCTCAGCTGGACTGAGCCATTCAGGTGCCCCTGGATCACTGATTTTTAATGGCATATTTTTTGTTGTTGTTAATGGTCACTTATGTTTTATTTTTTGTTTCTTTTAACTTTTTATTTTAACCAAGAATGCTGTAACCTATGCTCTTTACACATTTTCTTGGGTACATCTACTAGAATTCACTGTGTTATATATTCAGGGATGAAGTTGATGAGATAAAAGAGATATGCATCTTCAAATTTGATACATATCAACAGATTATTCTCCAAATAAATTTTAATTCCATCACAGTGCACGAGGGCTCCACTTTCCTCCACTTTTAACATCTGCTGTTACCAAACGTGTTATGTTTTGCCAAAATAAATCTGGAATTACATCTAATTGTGGTTTTCCCAGATTATGAGGGAAGCTAGGCAACCTTTCATATATTTACAGGAAAATTACCTCCCCTTTTCTGTGAATTACCTATTTATAGCCTCTGCTTATTTTTCTACTGAGTTTTGTGTATGTGGTCTGATTTGTAAGCATTTTTAAAATTTTTGAATAGCAATTTGTTTTGTTATATACTTTGTAAAAGTCTCTCCTAATGTTGGGGTATGTCTGTTTACTTTGTTTATGGTGTCCTCTGTGTAACATGTACTTAAATTTGAATAGAGTCCCCTTTATAGTTTCTTCAATAATGTGTGCATTTGTTTTTCAATGTGATACACACACACACATATTTAAATGTTTACTTATTTTTGAGAGAAAGAGAGACAGTTCGAGAGGGAGGGGCAGAGAAAGAGAGGGAGACACAGAACTCTGAATCAGACTCCAGGCTCTAAGCTGTCAGCACAGAGCCCGACACGGGCCTCAAACTCACAAACTGTAAGCTTATGACCTGGACCGAAGTTAGACACTTAACCAACTGAGCCACCCCACTGCCTCAAGGTGATGCATATATTTTTAAATACATACTTTCTCCTAAACTTTTTTAGTTTTTGATCTATCACAAATTTACTTTTTTGTGTATAGTGGTAAGGTTCAATTTTATTTTCTCCACAGATATTACATTTCTCGGCAGCATTTATTGAAGTAAATTTATTTATTGAAGCATTTCATTATCCTCAGTAATTTTTAATGGCGTCCCTATTGTAGTAAGTTTTCATATACATGTGAGTTGAGAAGAAACTGCTTTAGCTCTGAGTTTGTATACACTATTACCTCTGTCTGGAAAAAGTCCTTTCTTTGTTGACTTGCAAATATTCTAACCATCTATTAAGTTCTAGCTTAAATATCACCCCCTTGATGGGATGGTTCTCACCCTTTTTCTTCCTTCTCTATGTTGATCACAACCTCGTTGCAATATGCTTTGCACCATAGCTATTTATGTGGAGAGCGTTTTCACTGCCAGAGTTTTAGCTTTTTTGAGGCTAAACACATTGTCCTGCTATTTTATACTGTCAAACACCTTGTAGATATTTAATAAGATTAACTAAATGAATACATTAATGAGTGAATCTTCAAAACAGAACAGCTTGAGTGACACTTGGTAAGTCTGAATAATTCATCCTCCTATCTCTGGTCTCTCTTTTCTCTTGTTTTGCTGACTTTGTTGTGTAGAGACTTGAACATAGTTATTATGGATGAAATTCTTTCTAAAAATTGCTTCTTGTGGCTATAATTTGTAGAGATATGATCTTACTTATTACATTCTTCATTTGTTTTGTTTTTTAAATAAATGATTTCTGAGAACTAAACCCACAACCTTATCTACATGGTGATCTGCTTCATTTAAAAATTCCCAATGTTGTCATGTTGAGAGGTAGACTGTAAGCTTCACACTCTTAAGTGAGCTGCTCTCTGGTACGTATAACTCCATAAAGCACACTAAAGACTGCAAACTCACCCATTTTTACTTAATCTTGTTTGGATACTTCATAATTCCCTATAAAATGTAGAGACACCACAAATAGTTATTGAGGAGTTACATGATAATAACCGTATGTGTCTTCATATGTGGTACTCTTGAGGTTTTATAAGATTCAGGCCCTCACGAGTAATAAGGAGCATAAGCGTAAATGATTTCTGTACATTATTTCCAACAAAGTATACACACCCTATGAAGCAGGCTAGGTACAAGCATTGTCAACATGACCCCGAGGTTACCACAGTCACTCGCTTCTGGTATTATTTGAGTCAATGTAGACCATCTACACTGATAGATAGTGTTTTCACTTGCAGTAAATACTCAAATGATCAGCAGTCCTTTATTGCCATCAAATTTGCTATTGACTAAACTCACTGTAAGAAATGCTACCATTGACCGCAACAGCTCAAGAAAGTAAAAAACACAGTCTATACGAGAATGCATGGTCATCGAAATCTCCTAGTCAGCCAAAATTTCAACTGCAAGATTTACCTTAACTTGGGAATGTGGAAGTTTGGATTTCACATTGTTACAGGTCAGTAAATCATACACAGTTAGCTCTGTCCGGTTTAGAGGAGTCTGGTTACAGCCAGTTCCACAGTATCTCTGCACCAGGTTCACCTGTCTCTGCCATCTCTAATTCGCTTCACTTAAATTATTCTTTTAAGATATCCTTAACAGCCTGAGCTTTTCTCTTGATCTTTCTTTTCCTTATCCTCAGAAATATCCTTTCATCGTTGGCTTTTCAAGGTGTTCTGCCAATACAATTTCTAAAATTGGTTTTCTCAGGCCCTACCCTGGTTAATCTAGTAAACACTTGAGTTTTCTTTCTTACTTTCTTATTTTTTTTTCCTGGTGGATTTCCTTTTTGAACACATCTTGCCTCTACTCCCCTATACCTCCCACTCACCCTCCACACAAAGATCTTCCACTTCCTTTCCCCTCAGCCATATGGGTTCCAAATTTCCTCATTCTCCTCTGTTCATGCCCATGTTAAAAAAACACTTTTTATATTAAATTAGTGTTTTAAGTCCCAAATTTACATTCAAATTACTCTTATCTACAACCTCTGTTAGACTCTTCCTCTCTTTAGAGTTCAGTTTCCTTGTGTAAAATGAGATGGTTGGGAGAGGTCTGTAAGATCTGTTTCAGCCTAAACATGACTCTGTGACTCTATGAATCTAACAAACTGTTTTCTTTGGTAACTTCAGATGATTATGGTTCATTCCCCACCAAACAGGCTACCTTTCACATGTAATGTCAGCACATTCAATGTGAACGTGGATCAGGAAAAAGAATGAGCCAGTTCTGGCCCCAGAGCTGTGTTCCCCTGAGCACAGTGTGAAGCTACCTGGTTGGCAGGATGTGGCAAAAGCACTGGAAGCTGCCAAAGGGAGACTGGATGAGGATAGTCACGGGCAAAGATGCAAGCTGAGATGTCTACAATGTCCCAGAAAACGGGAGGGCCAGTGTCAGGGCTTCCGGGAGACAGTTGATAGAAAAGAGTAAAAAGGATCTTAGAACTCAATTATCAGGCAGATAAGTTTTTTTTTTAAGCAAGATATTTACTCAAAAACTAAGGTTAGGGGTCATGAGACAAAGTGAGAGGAACCTGCAAGGCCTGCGGATAGGTGCGGAAACAGAGTTCAAGGTGAGAAGTGTAGAAGGGAGTGTGAAACCAGAGTCCTGAGTCCTTTTGTACCCCCTTCCCAGAAGGGCATAATTCTGAATGTGATGAGCAGAAATAGATGGACTTTATCTTTAGCTAAGGTATCCATCAGATTACCTCTCACTAAATTCCTGATTGCATGATGAGACCACTGGGCCATTCAGGTGATGCAAGATGTACAATTATATTTCCCCCATTCTGTTTGGGAGACATCACAAGAGGAGACTCCAAATGGTCTGCTTTAGAAGAGCAACTCCTTCTGAACAAGGAGAATTCTTGAAAAGAACCGTCTATTTTCTGAAATGAAAATCGGTAAAGATTATATTTTCCAGAAGTTTGATTTATTGAACAGTCTTTATAATTTTTCAAAGATGTAAATATTTTTTTTTGAATCAAGACTATGCATGTTTAAAATCCTTCTGGTAAATGGATGATTGAATTGAATAACTTTAAGTTTAAAAACATTATATAACCTTTGTATAGCCAAGCAAGGTGGCTGTTATTCCTAGATCCACTTTTCAGATGAGGATGCAAAGGTTCAGAATGATCAAGTACATTGAAGTAGGTGACACAGAGCAAGAAATGAATCTGGATTTCAAACTCAGGCCTCTTAACTTTAAGCCCTATGCTCCTTATAGTACATTCCCAGTAGCTTTCACCCAGACTGTGATATATTTAGAAGGGTATATTCTTGCATATCTTTCAACTTGTACTTAGTAAATTAATCATAAGAATGTAACAGACATAAAATGAATACCTCAGTAGAATCACTGGATGACCACCTACATCTTCCCTGCCCTTACTTATATCTCCCGTCTCCATCCCCTGCTTAACATTGGGAAATAGGTTTCTTTCCCTCCCTGGTTTCCTGTCTTTTCCTTCCTTCCTTCCTTCCTTCCTTCCTTCCTTCCTTCCTTCCTTCCTTCCTTCCTTCCTTCCTTCCTTCCTTCCTTCCTCTCTTTCTCTCTCTCTCTTGAAGTTTGCTTCTTAAGGTTTGTATGGACAATGGTGCCCTATACACTAGAGCTTCCTGGCAGAAGGAAGATCCACTCATCAATCCCTTGCTTAAATCATTCACTAAATATTAAGTGAATTCTCATTCCTTCAAGTCCTTGTGTGCATCATAGAATGTTTATGCTAATAGATATAACAGTCTAATCTCTTTTGCCCTGTGTAATTGGAAAAGGTTTCAGATGATTGAGGTTTGGAGAAAATTAAGAAAATGAATCTCAGTTCAAATAATCAAAAAGTCCTGTATAAAGAAGAAATGGAGCTGATTCTCATTCAGCTCTAAACTATAGGCAAGCTCCAAAACACATGTTTTCAAATACCAGTGTGGAATGAATGTCATAAATGCCAAAGACATGGTCAGCATATCTCTCTCCATCAGAGTAAATTAATTCAAGACTGCTTCTTTTAGCCTTACCTCTTCTTCTTGTCCCTCTCTCTGCTTGGAGGAAAATGCCTGCTCATGGTGCTTCCTGGCACAAGAGAAACTCTGATATTTTCAGTGCACTTTGCCTTTTGGTGCTCCTTTAACTTAGTGACCTACCCGTGCTGGCCAGAGCTGCATTAACCAGGTCCCGCCCGCACAGGAGAAATTCCTTTCATTCATCAGCAGATAAGGAGTTTTGACAAGCCTCTCTGGGGAGCAAAAGGGGAAAACATGCACACAAAAGATTGCCCTGTAATACGGAGAAGCACAAAGTGAAGGAGCCAAAGAAAGACCGAAGGAAGCTTTGAGGCAGCCAGGGCAGACAGGGAGTCTGCTATCAGAATTAAATGCGATGTAGTCCAGAGCCCTCTCTCTGTCTCTACCTGCTTCTTCTCAATGTCACTATCGGCCCACAGTTTGATACAAAACAGACCCCAGAAGTATTCCAGTAACTCCTCAGGACCACCAGGGCAAAAACAAAAACATTCAGGGCTTGACACTTACCAGGGCAGCTTGCCAAGTGTATCACATGTGAAAAGAGCTGCTCGGAGAGAATAATCTTGCTCATGTTCACAAGGCCGGGTGTTAAGTCTGTGAGAACCCAGGGCATTTTCTATCCAGGGCAGCCTACAAGGACTGGAAAAGGTGCTTTTCTAGGAACTTCCAGAAAGGGCAATTATACGTTTTATGGAAGTAAAGGCTGAAGGAGGACATGAAAGGTCACTTGGGGGAACGGGGAGAATTAGTCTACCTTCTTGCTTTTGAGTCTGAAATGACCCACCTTGCAAGTATATTTCACACATTCTTTACGCAAATCTTTTCTGCAAACCTGGCCGTGAAGAATTCTGACACCCAACCTTATAGTTTCATGACACATTTATTCTGATGGACCACACTATAGTCAAGATGATAGGGTGGGCTTCTCTACTCTACAAAATTTTATCCACTGATCTAACAAATCTACCTAGAGCACCTACTCCTGGCCAGACGTGTTCTGAGTGCTAGCACTCAATCAAGGAACAAAATCCATAATAAGGCCTCTTGATTTTGAATCTTAACCTGTAGTAGGATTTTACAGAGACATAGTATATTAATTATGGCAGAGAATTTGGTAAGTGAGAAATAGAAGGTTCAGTTAGCTAACACTGATTTCACAACTCTGTTGAATACTTAACATATGTTGCACAGTGTTTATCAGGTGCCAGGCTGGGGATAAAGCTGGCACCTCCAGGTCTCCTGTTTCTTTTATTCTACTGGACTTTGCCCATCATTTAACTCTGCTCTCACATCCATTTATTTCCTGACTCTGCTCTTCTGGGGTTAGGAGGGTAAAGGGAGAGAATCCTTGCATGTTATATTTCTTAGTTCCCTTTGTCAAATGGCTTTTGGCCTGCTCTCCCAAGAGCAGACTCTTGCTCAATTTTGGAGGGCAGGAGTAAGTCAGCAGCCCTGCTTCTGCCATTCCTCTCTATCTCAGGTGATGGCTGCCTCTCCTGTGGACACTAGCTCTGCTAGCCGTGACGCCAAACCCTGACAGACACTCCCTTTACTTCTGGGCTCTGGTAAAGTCTCCTTCTCCCATTATCCCTCCAGGCCCTTTGGGTGGTGGTGACTTCTTGTTCTGAGTTGCTTCATCATCTCCCTTTTAACTTCTCTATTTTTTGATAGCCTGTGTGATCAAATCCTTGTATTAAATATCCTATCTTTGAAAGACCTAAACATTTTTGGTTTTCCTCATGGGATGCTCACTGGAAAAGAGAGTTTTGATCAGAATATTAAAAATGTGATTAGCAACACAAAAGTGGAAGTGTGGAGGTATAAGAGATGGAACGTATTCTAAGGCTGCCACAACAGATAATACAAACTAGAGGATGAAAGAACAGAAATTTATTTTCTTGCAATTCTGGAGGCCAAAAGTTCAAGATCAAAGTGTCACCATGTTAAGGTCTTCTGAGGCCTCTCTCCTTGGCTTCCAGATGTCTGCTTTCTTCATGTGTCCCCATATGGTTGTTCTTCTGTATTCTTGCCCCTGGTATCTTTTCTCATAAGGATATTAGTTGGGTTGAATTAGTACCCACCTTAATAGCCTCATTGTAACTTAGCCACCTCTTTAAAGAACATATCTTCCAAATACAGTCACATTATAAGGTACTAGGGATTAGAACTTCAACATATAAATTTGGGGAGGAGACATAATTCAGTCCATTACACTGACCTAGTTGAAAGGTCAGAAAGGCCTGACTAAGAAAGGTGTCAACAAATAGAGCATCAGGAAGGGCATTGGCCACCATATATGCATTTATGTGATTTTTCACATATTTGACACACATTAATCAACACAATGTGCTCTCCAGTAAATATGTAGATTTGAATAAGATGAAGGCTCTCTCTTGCCCTTGACATAAGGTAGGAGAGATGGATAAGCTGTGGAACAATAGAAATATAGCATGACTCATCTCAGGCTATGTTTAGTATAGGGAGTAGCTGCAGTATGGAGAACAGGAACATGTCACTCCATTAAGAACATAAAAAATGGCTTCCTTGAAGTAGATGTCATCTAAGTTGAGTCTTCAAAACACTAAAGTAGTAGGTAAATGAAGAAAACACTGAGATTACGAAGAAAATTCCAGGCAGACACAAAAGCATGTTGTCTAGAGATTAGACCTGTGAGTGAAAGGTAGTGTCGCATTTTGATCCTTCCTGACATTGAAAGGACAGGTCTTTGTATTTTTATAAGAACTGAGAATACTTTTCAATATTCATCGAAGTTGTGCTCTTCATAGTTGTTTTAAAAAGTATTTGTAATTGGTCTCTCAGTAACTTTGAACCAATGTTTTGCTTTCTCTTGCTTGTTCTGTTTTAGTTTGTTTCCATCTATGAGAGAAGGCCATGGTGCTCTTCCTTGGCCATTGTCTCCCTAATTTTAGTGTGGCTTTCTCCCCTTTCACATCTGTGATCCTAGGAGCCCAGGATGCTGCGGGGAGTGTTTTGTCAGAGCAATGGGAGGAACACAGTAGGCTTTTAAAATTCTGCTTTTTTTCTTTTTCTTTTTTTTTTTTTTTTGCATCTACATTTTTAATGAGGATGTTCCTTCCTTTCTTAGCCATATCTCTGTGGATAATGAAGTACTCCACAGTATTGGGCACACATGGTTGGCCCCACACCAATGTCAATAATAAAATTTTAAAAAATAAAGCTTTTGTCTTGTTGCTCTTTTTCAGCTCTTTCAATAATCTTTTTCCTTCCTGCCTCCGGGTGTCATCTGAGAAAGTTCAAAGTCATTCTTATGTAGATTTCTGCCTTAAAGAATAAGCAGTTTGTCCAATGACATTATTTAAGGAGAGTAATTGAAAAATAATGTTTATAACACTATGAAAAATCTATGGGCACTGGAAGATTTTGCACTTAATCATACACACCATAGATAAAAGGTTTACAGAGGTCCCCAAAAAGAGTCATTAAAATCCCTAGATGGGGTCTTTTTCTTAGGAAAACCTCTAATTTAGTAAGTATAAAGAGTTTTTTTGCAATATATTTCCTATTCAGAGCAAAGGACATTTGAGTATTCACCAGTGCCCACTTATAGTAGATTTAGCTATAGATGCCTTCTTTTGTTATCGGGACTAAATTAAGTACTGTTAACATGAAATAAGAATAAAATGTGCATCTTACCAACCATTGGGATTGAAAACATACGACTTGTGGATTCTCTGGTTTATTAGATTGTTTTGTATTTCCACTCTGCCGAAGAAATAGATTCTACATTGTAACAAGAGAGCATTGAGTTAGATGTAAAGAAGAACTTTGTGTGTCAGGCTGATTAAACACTGGAGCAAATTAGCAGGGGAGCTTATGGAATCACCATCTGTAGAGATATTTTAAAAATAGAATTGACAATTTTCTTCTTTGGATGATTTAGGAAATGCCCCTACTGGCAAGGAGATGGACCAAATGGGCTCTTGAAATCCTTTTCGGTTTCCTGCTCCTAAGAGTCTTTCTCTACAGTTCTTGGACGTATTTATTTCCTAAGTATAATGTAGAACAGAATGCCCATAGCAAAGGTGGTGTGTGTGTGTGTGTGTGTGTGTGTGTGTGTGTGTGTGTCCATGTCATCAGGAAGAAGGATGGGAAGGGAACATTGTGCTACTTAAAAAACAATATGCATTTCCTAACCAGTCATTTTTACCTATGTAAAATAAATGAGACATCCTCAGACTTTCCAGAGGCTTGCCTCTTTCCTGACCATTCTCTCTCTTTTCTATGCCCACACTTCAAATGTAGGCCTGATCCTGTGCCTACTCTCAGCTCTCTTTTCCACTTCTATCTTGTCTCTCCTGAAGCAGCTTTATGTACTTCTGAGCCTTCTGCTCGTGGATGACCTGAAAATCTGCTTCCGCAGCCATGAATATTTCTCTGGGTTACAGGCCTGCATGCCAGCTATCTGCTAGATATCTCTACCTGAGACAACCTCTCAGCAAATACAACTCAGCATGTCCCAGACTGAAGAGATGGCAGAATAGAAAAGAGTAGTGCTTTCAAATCCTTAATCTCCACTCACACTTCTTTTTTTTTTTTTTTTTGCAGACATTCATCAATATGTTTAATATAAAATATTTCACTCTGAATCCATTTGAGAGAAAAAAATTCAAGGGTATGCAGTAAGAAATTTGGCCAGAGATGTCCATCCATTGCCCTTGGCTTCTTTAAAGTAATCTATGTCATACACAATAGGATTATCTTCATTTAGGGCAGAAGTTGGCCATACTGGATTTTATTATTTTACCTTTTTAATATAGTTTATTGTCAAGTTGGTTTCCACCCAGTACTCATCCCAACAAGTGCCCTCCTCCATACCCATCACCCATTTTCCCCTCTCCCCGACACCCATCAACTCTCAGTTTGTTTTCAGTATTTAAGAGTCTCTTACTGTTTGCCTCCCTCCTTCTCCTTAATTATTTTTCTCCCTTCCCCTCACCATGGTCCTCTGTTAAGTTTCTCTTGATCCACATATGAATGAAAACATATGGGATATGTCCTTCTCTGCCTGACTTATTTCACTTAGCATAACACCCTCGAGTTCCATCCACGTTGCTACAAAAGGCCAGGTTTCATTCTTTCTCATTGCCATGTAGTATTCCATTGTATATCTAGACCACATCTTCTTGATCCATTCATCAGTTGCTGGACATTTAGGCTATTTCCATGGTTTGGCTATTGTTGAAAGTGCTGCTATGAACATTGGGGTACCTGTGCCCCTATGCATCAGCACTCCTGTATCCCTTGGGTAAATTCATAGCAGCACTATTGCTGGGTCACAGGGGAGTTCTGTTGTTAATTTTTTGAGGAAACTCCACGCTGTTTTCCAGAGGGGCTGCACCAGTTTACATTCCTGCCAACAGTGTAAGAGAGTGTCCATTTCTCCACATCCTCACCAGCATCTATAGTCTCCTGAGTTGTTCATTTTAGCCACTCTGACCGGCGATTCCACCCACCCTTTTACTGTTTCTCCCATGAAACTCTTCATCTCCAGCCCTGACTCCAACCTGGTCATTTCTCCTCCTGTGTTCTCCATCTGGCTCTTTGTAACAATTCAGCCTCATCTTGCACAGCAAAAGTCCCGTGACTCAGGACCAAACAGTCAATAAAAATCACACCTGACCATCTCCTCTGGCGCCACATCATTCTTACAGCTCCCAGCTCTGTGAGCTCATTTGCCTTTCTCAAGCCACTCATCCCTCTTTACCTCTCATATTCCTTCTGCATTCAGTCATCTTCCTGCCCTGACTGTGGAATCCTACCTGTACGATGTGACACTTGGTTCTAGTGTCAGCTCATCTTCTTAGGAAGTCATATTGAATCCTCCATGATGTGCATTCATCAACCTGTGTCCACAGACCCTCAGGACAACCTTGATATGACTATGGAAACATACTATAACATAAAGGGTGGACCACTTTGAATCTGGGACTGGGCTGTCTACAACACATCCCGGATATGAGGCCATGATGCGTGACTTAATTTCTGTTGCCATAGCTCTAAAAGTGGGGCTTAAAAACCAATACTACCCCATAGGAGTGAGGATGAAAATTCTCAATTGGGAACTTGGGGGAGAATAAACAGGTGAACATTTTGTATACCTGAAACTACTAAAGTAATGCTTTGTGTCAACTCTACTCAAATAAAAAACATGCCAAAAAAACAGGTGAATGTTCCTTGTATTCAAGCAGCTTATAGTCAAATAACTATAATAATATATGCAATAATATCCAAATAACTGTAATAAGCTGTAAAAGTAACATCTTCTTCTTCATCACCATCATCATCACAGCTAACTTTCTTGCCCAGCATTTTCTAACCTGAATGAATTATTCAGTAGATGGATATTAATAAAAACTCATATAACAATTAGGGAAAGCAAGGTCATTTAGATCTGTTGACCTTTCTTCCTGCTAGGGTAGGATAATTCCCCATAGCATATTCTTAAGTGTTTAACCAGTCTATTTAAATGACTGAATCTATCTGGTTCCTACAGCATCCCATAAAAGATTAACCTACAATGTATAAAACAGAAGTTCCAGGAAATTTCTTTTTCTGAGATTTACTTTTCCTCCAATCATTACAACCAACCTTCCTATCTCATAACTTCATTATAAAAAAGTACTGTGCGTGTACAGTAATTATGCCCAGTATTTGTATCTAATTATCTCATTGCTTCTGAGTTTTTCCCCCTTACAATGATGTACCATATATACATTTACTCCTTTATTCTTCTAAGACAATAGTCCTAAGTAACCAAATCATAGTTACGTTTGAATCTATTTGTATCTGCAAATTGTTTCCCATTTATTAGTTCTGTGGCAAACTCTCAAAAACTTAAATATCACTTTATTTGATGTAATGGCGATGGTAATGAAAGCAATAAAAATAACAGGGAATAAAAGAAGAATATAAAAATAATGATGCCTTATATCAATTCACAAAACACTTTTTGTATGAAAAAAATGTACAGAACACTTTTTACATCAATTATAGTGAAGATAGGGCCTTCAACCCAACATGTAAGGTGAAGATTATCTACACTTGATTTACCCTTAAAAATCCCTTAGAAAGTGTCACATTCAATTTCAACATCCCATTTCTCAATAAGTCCAAAGATTTCTTTTTTTCTTCTGCCATTGGAACAGATCGCTGTTTCTTTGGTTGAGCTCCAGATGAAGCAGTTGGCTTGCTTTTAGGGACCATGTTGCATGAAAAATAAGTATCTTTAAACACTAGAATCACACTCCTGCACCATCAGGTGCTCACATTATGAGAAGCAGCCGCAGGGAGACAGAAGTCTGAGCAGAGACAGCCTCTCTTGTCACTCTCTCCCTCAAGCATGTGCTCAGGCACCAGAGGGCTGGGGGGACGGCCCGTGCTATTGCAAATCTCCTTCTCTGCCTCTCTCTCCCTCTCTCTGTCTCTGTCTCTGTCTCTGTCTCTGTCTCTCCCTGATTCTGATTCTGATTCTGATTCTTTCTTTTTGTGAGCTATGAAAGGATAAGCACAGAGCTGAATACACTTAAGTCAAAAAAGCCTCATGTGGGGCGCCTGGGTGGCTCAGTCGGTTAATTGCATGACTCTCGATTTCAGCTCAGGTCCTGATCTCATGGTCTGTGGGATCAAGCCCCGATGTCAGTGCAGACCCTGCTTAGGATTCTCTCCCTCCTTCTCTCTCTTCCCCTCCCCCATGCGCTCTCTCTGTCTCCATCTCTAAATAAATAAATACACTTAAAATAAAAGTGCCTCATGATATGTGATCATTATGCCCCCTTTGAGTATCTTACAATCTGATGAGGTAGCTAGGGATTGTTATCTTATTTTTTCAAGCAAAAACATATTAGAGTAGGATTGGTAGATTTAACAATAAAAATATAGGATACTAAGTTAAATCTCAATACCAGAAAAACAATCAGTAATCTTGTAGGATTAGTATATTCCATTTCATATTCAGGTCATACTTGTGTTAAAAAATATTTTTTTGTTTACCTGAAATTCAAATTTAACTGGATACTCTGCATTTTATCTAAAACTTCTAGCTCAGAAATATTACTTGGCCTCAAGATCTCTAGTTTCTAGACCTTTACATTAGCTCATGATGCTCCTCACTTATATCTGAACATCTTATTTGTCTGCATTTAAATGACTTTTGATTACTATTGAAATTACAATTTCAGTTTTGACTGTAAGATTACTTAAAGAAAAACAAGCAACATATACAAATATATTTTTTTATCAAGACAGCCCATGAACTGAGACTCAAATTTGAGCTATATTAGCCCATTCTTGATAAGGAATTGAGTATCTCCTTAGTTTTTGCATTCAGGATAAAACACCCATTGGGTTTGACTTTAGGGAATGATGTGAAACCCTGGGAAAAGCTTTGAATATAGTCAAGGCCCTTGCTACTCAGATGGAATGGAACATATTTAGGCCAAAAGAAAGAAAAAAGGTCACATTCGTGTATCTAGTATATTGAGTTTACACTCATTATGACATCATTAATAGCCGATTAGAAAATTCTCTTGGTATTCAGCCTTCTGACTCCATTTCATAGTAATTGGTACTGATAGTATTTTATTGTGCTATATACTTTGCCAGCACCAAGACTGATGGATTCTGATCCAGAATATAAGCAATGCTTTAACAAGGCAAGCACGATGTTATGTTATTTTTACCACGCTGTGTTACCTGGCAGGCAATTACAGTTCTGGACTTTAACGTTGTTTTCCAAGAATAACAATCATCTAATGTTTAGTTTGGCTAGGGCAGGGTTTGTGATTGCCCACCTGTTAGAAGAAAAATAAGACATTCCTGTAAACGGAAGATCTGAGGCAAACCATGAAACATTTTAAGAAAGGGAGTAGCATGTTCTGTTCTGTGGGCTACACTAGAAATTGTAAGAGGTAAGGGAAAGTCAGTAATAGACAAAGGTCTGAGTATTACAGGTCTTTTGATTATCCTGAAAACACCCCCAAAATGCTCTCATTCATAGGCGGGGGTAGAAGGCTCCGACATTTGTGATATTTAAGTGTAGCTCTGGCACTGTGTCTTAAACTGATGGTCAGATTCCCTGAAGAGGATTAGGGAATCACCCCAAGGGGGTCATGTGGCTAGAGCAGCTGACTTTAAAGCAGCTATTTAATCATGAAGCAAAGGCAGAGTAGTCTAGTGTTCATGAGCTTATGCCCTGAAGCAAGCACACTGGGGATAATTATGAGTTCTGCTACTTACTAACTCTGTGATCCTGGGGAAAGTTTTCCCAGGCCTCAGTTTCCTCATCTGTGTAATAGGGATAAAGAGGCTCTTGGGGTTGTTTTGAAGGAATTAATGGAACTAAAAGAGTAAAGTGTTTATTGTTTAGTAAATACCAGTAAATGAAGCTATTATTATGAACTATAAGGAAAGTGAAGAGAATAAGACTTTTTTGTTCAATTGTTTGTTAAGTCTATTCACCAAACACTTAGTGAGTGTTGCGTGAAACAATTTAAGGTGCTGGGGAATAAGACCTTTCAACCCCAGGATGGGCACTTTCCCACATCTCTTCACCCCAATTTGCTACTTCCATACCAAGAGGGAGAAGGATATATAAGATTACAGAGTAAGTAACAGTATGCAGTAACATTCCTTGTGCCCATAACTATATATCTCACCTTATATTATTTAATACATATAATGTCTATGTGGGATCAATGTCATATTGCCTTATGACAGATGCGGGAACTAAGGCAGATAGAATTTTGCATTTTTTTAAATATTTATTTTTGAGAGACAGAGACAGAGAGTGAGCAGGGGAGGGGCAGAGAGAGACACAGAATCCCAAGCAGTTTCCAGGCTCTGAGTTGTCAACACAAATCCTGACGTGGGGCCCAAACTCACGAACCGTGAGATCATGACCTGAGCCAAAGTCAGATGCTTAACTGACTGAGCCACCCAAAGTGTCCCCAGGTAGAATTTTAATAGCATCGTCTAAGTCCATGCATGGCAGAGCTGGAGTTTGGACCTAAGTCTGCATGACTGCAAAGTACATTACCTTAACTACTTACAGTCAGGAAAAACTGCCTTAGAGCCTCTAAAGAGATGATTCGCCATCCTGATGTGACCCCAAAAAAAAAAAAAAAAGGAAAAAAAAGGAAAGGCCAGAACTTTCATCATTTCAATGATCACTAAAAATTATCTTGTCTTGCATTTGGTATAAAAACTGAAAGCTAATTCTTATATCAAAATGACCTTGTATTAATTCCCTAGTCCTCTTCCATGACTGTGCATTCATTAACATTTCTGTAACTAGTCCCTCTTCTTGCTGATGTGATCAAAATCAAATGGTTAATGAACTAAACCACCCTTGCTAAAAATAATCGCTGCAAAGACCACATGTGGTAATTCTAATGAGCTATTTTACAGTAAATGTACTTACGAGGAGCATGAAGGAAACAAAGAAACAGAGTCTTCGAAGAGAAATTAAAAACCAGTATTCAATATTAAAAAAGCTAATCTGGGGCCACCAGACTACATTTTAATCCTACACTTTTTTTTTTTTTTATCAAAGATGGCATAGCAATTTACCAATAAATAGCCGTTCTTAAACATCTACACAGCAATTAGATTTGAACTTCTTAAAGAGAAACTGATTTATCGGCTAAGTAGGCATTTCTCTAATATTCAAAAGGCAACTCTAAAAATCAATACTAAAAGCCCCAAATCCTATCTATCTCCCTACCTGTTTCTGAAAACTTGAAATGGGGGTTATTCATTGCCCTACTTGTTAACATGGAAATAGCTGAGATATCTGTTATTTTGAACTACCCAGTATTTATATACTACGTTTTCAAAATTATAGTCATATAATTGTACTTTAATGGGGAAATGCAACATATAGTGTTTAAACATAAAATTGAACGTATGAGACTCCAAATGAGACAAGAAATCTTCCAGCCCAGGAGAAATCTGTGTTCAGGACCTTACGATTAGTCCTTCTTGGGTGGAGGAGGGTGGAGACAGCATTTGTGAAGACATTAGACATATTGCTAATGACAAACTTAGAGGAGTGGCTGTCAATATACTTCTCTAAATATTATTTATGGAAATAAGAAACAATGAAGAAAGGGAAGATCTAATGTTCATGTTATCCCCACTGAGGCATAAGTTAGCTAAATGTCTTTCCCAGCGCCCCTGCACCCAAAACAAAGCATCATTTATACACTCAACAAAATAGAAGAGAGCGAGGGAAGCCATTCGCTTGCCACAATAAGGATGAGGTCAACGTGAAGGGGACATTTCTTTCAATGAAGAAGTTTTCAGTTGATAACAGGCCCGTAGGTGGTCATATTTTAACCCTTGCCTCTCTCGGTCATTCTTGTCACTGTCACACACAGCCATTCTGTTCTCTGTTCTTGTGAGTTATTCTCACACAGAGCCTCTCCCCTCATCCTCAGATGCCCACTTACCACCCTCATCAACGTGTCATGACCTCATAACTTTTTTCCTTTGTTGTTGTTTTAGCCCTCCATCTGTTTTCACCATTCCTAGTCCACACCCCCCACTGCTCAAATGCTCTAGAACCTTTGGGAAGCATCTACATTTTTTCCCTCACTCTCTGGTGTGTGCTGGAGAGGCCACAGAATAGGTGGATGGCCTCTTAAAAGCTGTCGGTAGTCCTGAAGAAGGGAAGTGACAGCATAAGATACGATGTCTAAGGATGCTCGAAACACCATAATGCCCTCTGTACACGAGATACATGTCCTTCTCATGCAGCACCAGATTAGATGGGTTTCCATCCAGAGCATTGTGTTATATGGAGATGGGCATGGGGCCTTCCTACTGACATTGTACCATGAGCATGTCCATTCCCTTCTCTGTGTCTCAGTGTCTTCAACAATGAAATAATGAAATACGAAAAGAAAAGAAAAGAAAAGAAAAGAAAAGAAAAGAAAAGAAAAGAAAAGAAAAGAAAAGAAAAGAAGGTCTGGGCCTTCTGAAGCAGAAAGACAAGGTGCTAGGGGCGCCTGGGTGGCTTAGTCGGTTAAGCGTCCGACTTTCGCTAAGGTCATGATCTCGCGGTTCGTGGGTTCGAGCCCCGCGTCAGGCTCTGTGTTGACTGCCAGCTCAGAGCCTGGGGCCTGTTTCAGTCTGTGACTCCCTCTCTCTCTGACCCTCTCCTGCTCACACTGTCTCTC
Organism: Hyaena hyaena; assembly: GCF_003009895.1. NCBI lineage: Eukaryota > Metazoa > Chordata > Mammalia > Carnivora > Hyaenidae > Hyaena > Hyaena hyaena. Next base: position 210,914 of record NW_024081777.1, on the reverse strand, counting down.
TCTCTCTCTCCTAGAAATAAATAAAACATTAAAAAAAAGAAAAAAGGACAAGGTGCTAAAAAAAAGGAAAGAAACTAAGAGGGGACAATCTCATCTCTGCCTGAAGCAGGACATGCCCTAACTATGAAGGAACCGTATGTGTGAGGAGTAGCCACTTAAGCTTTGGTTTGGGACAGACAATCTGCATCACGTATCCCTGTACCTAGGTTAACTTTGTGTGTTTTTCCCCATTTCTCTTTTCTAGTGAGCAACTTTCCAATGCCAGGGGCTTAAATCTCACCTAGTTTCAGAATGAGACGATGATGATTGAGCAATGCCCTGGGAACTGGCTCATGTTCTGAAGTTTACTAAACAGGCAAAAACCTGTATTGCCTTCTTCAGCAACCCAGATGGAAGGCAGAGGTTGCCCACAGTGACTGGCCATCCTCAAGGAAGGAGGAGAAGAGGGATCGGGAGCTGGGGATAGAAAGCAGGGAAAAGGAGACTGAAAAAAGAGAAAACAAAATAAAATTACCTTACCATAAAAATGTTAAAATACCAAAGGAAACTATTTAGGAAGAAAAATGTGAAATGCTCTCATCCATCAGCCACACAGCTGGTAGCATCTCTTACCTGGGGCTTAGCCAGTGGGTGTTACTGTGTGGAATTACTTTGGAACTCTGTTTTGTTTAGCTGTTGACCAATAGCTTCCGGGGAGGCTTAGAACACTTCAGGAATCGTCCAAGGAGGCGGTGTTTAGGAATACTTTAATCCACCTGAAGGTAAAGAAAACCAACAGAGAATGAACTGAATTTTGGAGATTAGTAAATATACATTAAAATGAATATCAAGTGATAGCAGCATAGCTTCAAAGAAGATGCCGTTTTGAACTGGGAAAAAAGTTAACTTGATCAGTGTCTGGAAGGGCATATTATCCAACCGTATATTATCATTTGGTTGAGTTTCACAGTCAAGCAGAGACAGTTCCCCCTTCCTCCCCGGGAAGTGCTGCTGTGGAGAGAAGAATTTTCAAATCAGTCTTTAAGAAGGACCATCAGTGAGCAATTTGCTACTCCCAATTACTGGTTTCTAGCAAGGTCGTAATAGAGGAATGTCTTCTGGGAGGCCCAGCACAGAGTATTCCTAACTGAAGCATCATCACACAGAGAAATTTCTTTCTTTCTCTGTGCTCGAGTGCAGAAATACACCACTACTTGAACTTTCAGAGTGATTGAGAGAGGACGGGAACTTTTCAAATGAACACCAATTTATAAGATTAAACAACAACAAGAACAACATTTTTCTTGTCTTTAAAAAAGGCAACCCCAGGTGATTTGTGTCCATGTTATGGCAGAATTTCACAAGTACAAGTTAATGCCTTTGTTGGCTTTTCCTTAACTTTTGTTTAGCCAAGTGGACCTCAAACTATTCTTAACTGTGCACATCTTCAATGAGGTCAAAGATTTGTACACCACATTTATCATTCATAGGTCACATCTATTACTTTCTCTCAAAGACATTTTTTAAGGTACGAATGTATATTTATATATATACACATACACACACACACATATACTTAGACAAATCTATATACTTAAAAGTGAAAAAAGTTGAAGAACAGTGTGTCTCAATGCATTCTCAATGAACATAAATATTACAGTAACATGTCAGAAGTAGATTAGATAATTATCTCCTATGCTATATATATAAATGATAATATTAGATTGTAATATATTGTGAATGGATTGACAGAAATCTTTGGTTTTGTGGCTAAGAATTGTTCATTAGCCATACTCTGGTAATAACTGATTTCATGACTTGCAGTATGAATTAATAATTGTATTGAATGACATCATAATGCAATGAAAGCCCAGAATTTGGAGTTGGAAGCTCTAAATTCAAGACCTAGGAACACCAATAACTGGTTCTGGATTCTTTTAACAGTATTGAATCTTAGGTTTTGTTTTTTAACCAATAATTGGAGATACTTATTTGTACGTTAATGCTAAGATTAAATGAGAAACTACACATTAGAAGTCTTTACATAGCGTGAACACACTGAGAAAATAACTGCTTAAATTACTAGCAATACGCAATTATTTTATTTAAGAAAAATGGTCCAAAGAATGTCTCTATCTCCCATCCTGTTGCAAAAATGTTTCATGTTGATATCAAAATCTTTGTAAAGAGAATAAAGAATCTCGGGAAAATTTCGAGTAACTGTTACTTGCTACATTTTTTTTTTCTTTTATGGAGGTTTTAAATTAGTGAAAATGGCAAAGTGTTTTAAATTTATTCTTCTCTCCAAAAAAGAGAAAAGAAAATATTTAAAGAAAATGTGTAAACACCTTTCCCTCAAAAGAATCATAAACTGTAAAGGATGTAGCCTAACCACATATATCAATTATTATTTTTGAAAGATGGTACAATGCAACGTAGAGCTTCTCAAAGTTTAAAAACAGTCTTGGTCATTCTGGTGTTTTGAGGCTTCCTGATGTCCTCAGAGAACAGGAGTAGCAAAGCGGGGTTACAAAAATTGTAGTATATTTCAGCTGTTTGTATTTAGCCAATAATACTTCAAGAAACACACAAAAAAATACAGCGACTTTTTGTATACATCCCAGCAGTACCCCTTCCTGACCAAGAGGCACAGGGTAAATGATTGTCCTGCCCTTTCCAGCCATCTCCCTACCCTGCAAATAACCCAACATAAAGCACACTATTTCCAGGATATAGCAGCCAGGTTTGAGTATGCAATATGTGTTGGGTAGCTGCAAATCTGCTCCTTTGAATGAATCGCTATCCAGATAAGTCTTCTCCAGCAAGAATCATGAAGGGTCAGTGGAAAACTTCAGTATCTATGAGCAGCATCCTAGATGCACCTCTATTTTTACCAGCCTCTGCAAGGATGAATACATTCGTTTTATCTCAAGGAAAGTGAGCACTGAATCACTTCTCTCCTATATATTTTAAAGCGAAGAATAACCTAAGGCACCCTGAGCATTTGTCTTCCATGCACGGATGAAACGACTTCCACGTGGCTTTTAATTACGTTAGCCCAAACTAATATTCCTTGAAAAAGTAATTTTCTCTCTATGGAGTTACTCCTGTAAGTTGGCACAGGACCGGGGGTGGGGGGGTGGGGGGAAGGACTGTAAACACTAATATTCACATCCATTTTGAGCCACTACAGTGCCAAGAAATGCTCTGAATATTTCAATGGACCTCCCACATTCTTGATAGGATGTTTTCTGTGCATGGTGATCCACAAATATTATCATTCCATGACAATGCAGTTTCATCAAGGTACGTCTCAATCCATGGGATATGAGTCCCACACAACAGACGGCGAATTTGGCGCAGCCCAGCACACGCTGCGTGTGTTACTTACTGGTTATATTGCAGTGGTCACACTGAGTTCCGTATGGCGCCGTATTAACGAATGGCATGCAAGCACCTTCTGTTGAAACATCTGCGACAGGGAAATTTCAGGCATTTTTCCAGATAATTTCTGTGCTCTGGACCAAATTTTCATTAGGACTATGAAACCTGGCAAGCAGTATTGTTGTGTATGATTTTTTAATAAACTGGGACATGCCTTTGTTCAGGAGTGAGGAAAAGGGCTCTTTAGAGACTCTTTTCTATTATAAAAAGTTCAGAAAACATATGACAGCTCACAAAATAACATCTCCCAACTTTTTTTTTCCCTAAGTGCAAGGTTCCAGGCTTTCGTAGACATATAAATAAAATTCACAGTTTTGGATGCAGAAAGCAAAAATGCAGATTTTCACAACTTGTAGTAAATGATTCCAACGGTGGCTTTCCTTAAACATGTGTTTGTTAGGAATGCACACAGCCAACAGAGATGGTTTTTATGTATTTAATTTTTGATGCTTGCTGCCAAAAACAGTCTGTGCAAGAGGTTGTACTTGCTTTAAGAGACACTGTGTTTCAGAATTAGAAAAAAAAGTCAGGAGTTTGGGCACATGCCTTTCTGTACCCATAAACAATGCGGACTTAACAACTAGCATTGTTCTTTTTTTTTTTTTCCACCAGTTCAAATATGGGTGTTTCTGTTTCTTTCTTCACTGCCAATAACCACCCAACTACTACAGTAATGGAGGTTAGAGAAACTCCCTTTTGTAATTCTTTAATTCCCGGTGCCCTGCTACAAACACTAATGCAAAACAAACATGCTTGGCAGTAAATATGTGCATTATCATTATGTAAATAGGCATGTTATCATTATCCTTTGATGATGCTGTTCTTTGTAAAGCTTTTTTTTCTTTTCTAAATATATTATCCAATTTAAGTTATAATGCATATTATACCACTGGGGCTATATAAACACTCTAGATCAAGGAGAATTAGTAGACGGTCTATAATGTAACAAAATGTTTACCACCTATGCATATGGTGTGCGATGCAAACAAACAGACCAGTGCTGTTGCACATTATACAATCCCACCCCAGCCGTGCACGGAAACCTCCGAGATTAATATCCATCTTGCTGTTCAAATTGAGTACCACATTATGACATTTTATACTGACAACATTATAAGCTGAGATGATACATTCTAAACTCGATGAGATGAATGATCTAGTACTAGCAGAAAATAGGCTGCCTATCTGAACCTTATATGAACTAGGAACGACTCATGTCACAGTCTGTTTGGAAGTGTTACAATGTTTGCATAAATCCATTGCTTATGCATAAGCACCAGGGAACTGGGATCCTGAGGCAGGCAGTAATCTGCAAAGTTCTTGTGGCTCTCGATAAGCATGCAAGATGCATCTCACATTCTCCTTGGTGAATTGCAAATGTTTGTGTAAGAAAGAGCAGATAGCTGCATGTTGTAGGAAAAGATCAAGGCCGGTTTCTTCAGTAGGAATTGGAAGGCAGCTAGAGAGCCTGAGCATAGCGAAAGGAAGGACTGAGGACACCTTCCCAGTTACCTAGGCCCCTCCAAACATGCAAAACCCACCCCAGGACGTCGATTTTTGGTCCTATTTGTCTTCACATTCTGTAGTTGTCCAAATTGTTGGGCATAAATATCAACTATCTGAGTTCATTATAAAGATACAGGGATGCTATTAGTTAAAGTATGAATGATGGTGCTCCTCTGCTTCTATTATTTTCTCTTTTCTGGAGCAAGTAGGCTGTGAATTCTGGAACAAGACATTTAAAGTTATTCCTTGTTTAAAATATGTTGTCGGGGCACCTGGGTGGCTCAGTCGGTTAAGTGTCCAACTTCGGCTCAGGTCATGATCTCGCGATTCATGGGTTCGAGCCCCGCGTCAGGCTCTGTGCTGACACCTCAGAGTCTGAAGGCTGCTTCAGATTCTGTGTCTCCCCTTCTCTCTGACCCTCTCCTGCTCACGCTGTCTCTCTCTCTCAGAAATTAACAAAAAAACATTAAAAATTTTAAAAATAAATAAAAAAATAAAATACATTGTCAATATTTTTTGTTAAGTCTCTTAAAGGAGTTTGCTGCTTGACACATAGTTAAACTGTTAAGAGTTCAAACAGCTTAAAGACTCAATTTCTGTAAATTTAAAACTCATTAGCATTAGCGCCTGATTTACAGGGCTTCAGAATAGACATATGAGGCCATGTGTGTTCACCGCACCCCTCACTAAGCACTTGCTCTGGGTAAAGCCCTTTGCCTTTTTAAATATGTCATCAGATCTTAGTGCCCACGCACTATGTACCACTGGGGCTGCTGACAAACCTGAATGGCTTTGAGAGATTTCAGGCATTCGCCACACACATCAAGCTTTCTTCTTCAACCCAAGAAAGGACCGTTTCTATTCTAGGATCAGATTAATGGTAGATCTAATTTAAGAGGTAGGGGCTGGTGGGGCAGATATTGCATGAACTGACCTCTTGTGCTGGATGTAGGGTCTTGCTAAGTCTTCCCTGGGAGAAGTGTTCCCTTCACCCCACGCCTGTGCTCATGCTCTGCACTCCCTTCCCGACCGCACCCTGGCCTGAAAGCCCCTCTCTCCTACTTTATCTGGGTTAATCTTCTAGGGCTACCATAACAAAATCCCATAGTTTAGATGGCTTAAAAAAACATAAATTTATTTTCTCACAGTCTGGTAGCTGTAAGTCCAAGATCAGATACCATCAGGGTTGGTTTTTGGTGAAGCCTCTGTTCCTGGCTTGCACATAGCCTTTATTATTATCATTATTATTATCATGATTTAAATTCAAGTGAGTCAACATACAGTGTAGTCTTGGCTTCAGGAGTAGAACCCAGGGATTCATCTCTTACATAAGACAGTGCTCATCCCAACAAGTGCCCTCCTTAATTATTATCACTCATTTAGCCAATCACCTCACTCACCACCCCTCCAGCAACCCTCAGTTTGCTCTGTGTATTTAAGAGTCCTTTACGGTTTGCCTCCATCTCTCCCTGTCTCATATGATATCACGTGGCCTTCCTTTTGCTGTGTCCTCCCCATATGGCCTTTTCCTGTGCACGTGCAGAGACAAGGGAGATCTCTGGTGTGTTTCCATGTCTTATAGGAACACTGGTTTTATCAGATTAGGTCTACCCTAGACCACATTTAGCCTGAATTGCCTATCTGATGGCTCTGTGTCCAAACACAGTCATATTGGGGTTTAGGGCCTCCATACAAGTTTGAAGGGCGCGATTTAGTATGTAGCACCAGGCATCAGTGAGGTCACAGCTAAGATCTGCTTTCCCCCTGGGAGTGCCCTCAGCCCTAACATTTAGGTCAGGTTGCAGTTTCAAATTAAGCCAGAGGTCTAGTAACATCTTGCATGTCACAGCACCTGATATTGTTTCCACCCTGTGATCATGGGGTCTAGTTAAGAAACTGGAAATTGGGGCTTATCACAGAGAAGGTGCTTCCTGAGTCAGACATGTGTAAATCAAGGCCCCAGACCAATGTGATTGGGTGGGATGGCCCCTCTTTGAAAGTGGGCCCATTTTTTACATTTGTGAAAATATAAACCAAGAACCGGAAGACTTAAAATTAGGTAGTGAGAATCTACAAGAAGTGGAGTTACACCAGTTGACAAAACATTAGCTCAGCATCCGGTACTTACAGTCCTGATCCGGTTGAAGGAGAAGAGACTAAGGGTCTGTCAGCTTAGGGGTCAACACAGCTTAGACTGGGAGCAGATTAAGAGCTGTGTCTGGAAGCTGCCAGCCACTTATCTACACGCAGCGATCTATTCAAGATCCCCCAAGCCAGTCACATCTTGTTTCACTCCTTCCCTGGAAGAGTGGATAGGAGTCTGCCATCTGCCAGGGACTTCATAAACTTGAACATGTAACAGTGCACCCACTGCCATTAGTTTTAATTTTAGAAATTCTATCTGGCTTCTGACAAGCCTTTTGGGGAAGGTGGTCATCACTCACATACCTGGGCTTCTCCACGGGGCCTCTCTCACAAGCCCTTGCCACCCCTTCTCTATTTCTTGGGGTTGCCCATGGTTGAGAAAGTATTAATATTGAACGAACATTGGTGACCTGATAGAGCTTTGTCCACATTGATTAAATTACAAATGAGAAAATCTCTGTACAATGACGACACCTAGGGCAGTGGCTTTCTCCCCCAGGGGACATTTGACAATGAGCGAGGAATTATTTTTTTAACTTTTCTTCTTCTTCCTGTTTTGTTTTGTTTATTTATTTTTGAGAGATAGCTAGCACATGTTGGGGAGGGGCAGAGAGAGAGGAAGACACGGAATCTGAAGCAGGCTCCAGGCTCTGAGCTGTCAGCACAGAGCCTGATGTGGGGCTCAAACCTACAAACCGTGAGCTCATGACCTGAGCAGAAACCAAGAGCCAGATGTTTAACCAACTGAGCTACCCAGGTACCCAAGGAAATTTTTGATTGACACGAACTTGGGTGCAGAGCAAGGATGGTAACACTAGCATGTAGAAGGTAGAGGTTAGGGATGCCACTAAACATCCTACCATGCACAGGAGAGCACCTTATGACAAAGGATTATCTGCCCCTCAAATGTCAATAGTACCAAGCTTAGAAACCCTGATAGAGAGGTTAAGAAAAAGGGTTTTGGATTAAAAAGGTCACTGGGATAATTTCCTTAACCTGTGACGAAGGTTAAGTTTATTCACCTGTCAAATGAGTATAAAATACTCATTTCTTAGTTCTAAGGATTAATAGATAATATATCAAAATATTATTGTTAGTTTAGCATAAACCACGTGCTGAATAAGCTCTGAAACTCTTAGTGCAGTGACACATGCTCAAAAACCATCCAATAAATGGCAGAAACTACTGTTAATACATTTCTAAATAAATAACGAGCTGTTGCAAATATATAGCGCTCGACTAGATTAGGGATCAGTTTGTGTCAGGGGAGCTGAATGGGTGGGTGTGGTAGACTGGAAAATAACTTGTGATTGCCCCATTATTTCTGAGAAATGAAACCATTCTATAATGTGTACAAAAAAAGGAACTCGGATCACCAGACAAGAACGTTCCAGTCACATCTCTTGAGAGATCAGTGGGTTCTGGGGACAAGGGAGAAGCCTTTAAAGGACTGAGGGTTCAGGGGACACAAATAGAGAGGCGAAGGGCTGAGAAGACCTGGGAGCTGGGTAGGAAGGGACAGAGATTGAGAAGCCCAAGTGAAAGGAGGAGTCCCAGAAAGCCTGTCGGGTAGAAATGCAAAGGTAAGGGAGGCTGGAGGAGGCTGGGTTGCAGTTCCTAATCCAGATTTTGCCTATGGTCTTGGTATAAGGATCCAACCTTGCCAACTCAGAAAGGACTTACTTTCTTTACGAAGACACTTGGAACACAACAAGTCTTCGCTCAAGGCTCCACTGTAGTTGCTCTCATCTGTCCGAAAGTTTTCCTCCGTGTCCAGAAAACTCTCCTCTGTCCTTCACTTTTTCACCTACCTCCCTGAAGAAGCAGCCCACCTCTGGGGCTGTTCCAAAGAGAAAAAAATAATGGTTCTCACCAGAGGTCCTGGCTGAACAGGAGCTGGGTGTGGGGTACAGGTCTACGAGTGTCTACAGGTCCCTGTATGTTGAGCTGTATCCAACAGGAATCAAATCCAAGAGGGAATTGTAATTGTTTTTGAAACACCAAACCTGGGAACAGCTGAAATTCTTAGAACAAAACAATCACTGGGTAATTGAGCTTAGTAGTGAGATTATTGAAAAGCTGGAAAGTTCTTGCTGTTAATTTTCAAATCAGTACAATCATAAAAAGACTAGCTGTTTAGGAGACATCACGTATCCATTTACACCAATTTCACGTAAGAAAGAAATTATCTTCTCAGAGGCTTGTTTTTTTTTTTTTTTTTGAACTCAAACTTATTTCTGCCCCCCTTGAACTGAGGGCGCGCTTCCAGAACGGAGGGTGGGGGGGGGGGCTTGAGAGGAAGCAGAGCTCAGTTCCAAATCCACATCGGTCACGCGGCGCCTGCATTTCCCCCGATCCCTTTCAAGTTGAACACACTTTTCAAGAAAAGGGGAAAAAAATACAAATGCTGGAGAAGTCTTTTATAAACAAGCTATTTAAACTTCAGAGACAATTAGCCCCCTGGCCCGGTTTTAACTTCTGGGTTTCGGAGCCTCGGCTTTCCTGATAATTTACTTTTGAAATTCCCAGGCCCGTGGGGCTGGCCAGGCTGAGCCCTGCCTTCACGTGTGCGGCCGCCTAGGGACGGGGAGCTGCCGTGGTCACTTTGACGAAGTGTACATAAGCTCTTGGCACTGCGTCTCTGCAATATCACGGACGGTCAAGGAGGCGCCTGTTATAAAAATACACAGTGAAACACGACTGAAGGACTGTGCTTTCTCAAAGACGAGCGTAATGCATTCCTTCTGTTTAGGCTCATTTTCCAGCCTTTCACATTCTTTGTGAACAAGAGTTATAAAACAACCCTGATGCAGGCCAATTATTTTTACTTTGAAGGCCATTAATCAAGATTGACTAAGAAAATGAAGACAGCTAAGCAAAATTTCATATGTGAGTAGAGTGAGATTAAAATAAAACCAGATGGGATGGACAGAGACACTAAGCATTTTTTTTAAATTTTTGGACTCATGTAATAAATGTCTTTTACAAATTACAGCACTCTTATTTTCTTACAGTAAATCAAATCAGGCCATAATGTACAAGTGGTCTCATTGCTGAAATGTCAAAAATAGAACCTGCCTTGTTCTTGTAGAGTAATTCCTCAAATCTAAACCAGCAGTGCAGGCTCACAGTCTATAAACCATTTACCTGTGTGCAATCAGAAATGTACCTGATGGATGGGTTTCTCATGCCCGCCAAGCACACCACACAGCGAACTCACAGAAATCTCATCCTGAAATGATTCAAGCTTTTGGATGAGAATTATCAAGTAGGCCAGTGCCTTGTAAGTTAAGAAAGGGGAAGTTTGCGACCTGTTCAATATCCAGATTCCCTGTCATGAAATGACTGGGGAGGTCACAAGCTCTACCCATTCGGAGACTTAAAAACAATTTTTTTTCTTGATCTTCAGGATCTGATACTGCTAGTAGGTTCATTAATTCTCCACATGAATACATACTTTATAAACAAAATAGTGAAAGGTGTATGTTAAAAAATAAAATGAGGGGCGCCTGGGTGGCTTGGTTCGTTAAGCATCCGACTTCGGCTCAGGTGATGATCTCTTGGTTCGTGGGTTCAAGCCATGCATCGGGCTCTGTGCTGACAGCTCAGAGCCTGGAGCCTGCTTTGGATTCTGTGTCTCCCTCTCTCTCTGCCCCTCCCCCGCTCTCTCTCGCTCTCTCTTGAAAATAAATAAACATGGAAAAAGTTTAAAAAGTATAATAAAGTGAGTTTTTTCCTCTCTAATGTTGCATGGATAGCAAGGTTCTATCACCCTGCTTCATACAGCAGCGGTATCTCACCGCAGTGGGAAAATGACTGAAAATAACCAGCTGTTACAGGATCTCTATCAAAACACACACCATAATCCCGAAGAATTCTTCCCCATTTAGCACTGTCAGGTTAAAAAGTCTGCTTAGGAAATGAGACTAAACTTTCTTTTCATAACACTCAATGAACCATTTCTACCATGTATTTAGAGAGGACACACGCATTTCTTAAAGCAGATTCAAAATAATCTGTAAAGAAAACGAAGTAGATTTCAACTGTGGTAAATTATCTTCACTCCTCTGATGCTTCTTTTTCAAGATGAAAAAGGCAATTTTGAGTTTAGTTTTTGCAAAATTCTTTTCTTGGGAAGAAAACTCAACCCTGAGAATGAGAAGGACAACCAAAAGTCTCTAAACAAATCAGGAAACATTTGTCCAAAATTCCTCAGAAAACAAGACAACTACCTTCACACAGTTATATTTTATTTAACATAATGGGTGTGGTCCTCAAATGTTACATGAACATTGCATTTCTGTAAGTGGTCTCAGCCTTTCATTGCTTCCCATTTAAAGCCTGCTAGTGAATTCTTCTGTAAACAAGGTTTCTTATTGATATATGGAGGTTAATATAAAAGACTATTAATGAAATAATTAAATTGGCACAAACTTCTGAAAGCTCAGAGCATTGTTAAGGTTCAGACTTTTATGTGGATTTCTTGATTAGTGATCTAGCAACTAGACTGACTCTCCACAGTATACTTCTTTGTAGAGCGGGAGTTATATCTCTACACATGGTTGTACCTCTAACTCATGTAGAATATTATCATGAAAACTTTCTGTTTTGAGCTCAGATTATTGTTAAATATGTCTACTTCTCTTCTCTTGATGTACAGATGTCTGTCCATTGCAATCCCATCCTTCAAGCCTAAACCTTAAAATACCTTAAATTTTAACACCCTACAGTCCTCTTTAATATCTCAAACACCCATGCTATTTGCCCTCACCTGTCTGCCAGGTGCTACCTGCTAAAGTCAGCCCATGAAGTCAAGACTTCCCCCAAACTCCAATACAGAAGAGCTGACCATCTTGGTGGGGTGAGGAAGGAGGATATTTTAAGGCAATGGTGTTATTAAGGTCATCAGTTTTCTATGCAAAGAGGGGAAAGTCAGGCTAGCACCTAATAGAGCAGAATAGAGGAGTTTAACACAACCAAGAGAGGAAGCATTCATTTGCCCCCACCTCTGTCTTAATGTTTTCCGTTTCCGTAGTTTCATCGTTCATGCTTAAGTAAAAAACTCTAAGAATTATTTGGGATTCTCCTCTTTCTTTATCTGCATCTGACCCATCAGTAAAAGCTACCAACTCCAACTTCAAAACACATCCCAATTCACAGCAGTTCTCTACTACTCACTGTAAAACTTCTATTTACGTCTCCTCTGACAGTGACTTCCTGCCTGGACTACGGCAATAGACTCCCTATGTTGTCCTTGCCTCTCCTGAGGCTCTTAAGATCAATTTTCCAGAGAGCAACAGAGTCATCTTTTAAATATGGAAATTAGCTCTTATCTTACATTCCTCTTGAAAACTTTCCAATTGTTTTCCTTCCCAAGTAGAGTAACACCCTAACTCATTACAATGCCAACACCCTAACTTATTACAGTGGCCCAACCAGCCTTATCTCATCCTGTCTCCATTTACCTCTCAGACATTATCTCCTTCCACTTTCACTGTGCCTTACCACATTCAAGCCAACTGGCCCTTTGTTGCTTCTGGAACAAGCCAAGTTCATTTCTGTCTTGGGGCCATTGCACGATGTCCTGTACACAGAGCACTAAAAACATATTTTACCGATATTTTGTAAGGCTGTCTGCTTCTTGTCATTCAAATCTCGGTTTAAATGTCACTTTCTCAGAAGGGCCACTTTAACATTCTCCCTACATTTCCCCCAGCCATTGTCTGTCACATTACTTTATTTTAATTCCCTGCCTTTTTTCTTGTGGATGTATTCATTTACTTGGTGACTGTCTGTCAACGATAGAATGTGAGCCCCATCATGGCTAAGGCCTTGCTTCTCTTGGTTACTTCTGTTTTTCTAGCATTAGATGTGTGCTTGTCCTTCAACAGGAATAAAATAAGTGTTGAACAAGTCTAGGAATCAAAAATGGAGACAAAAAAAGAGGTAAGTCAGAACGAAAATGAAGGAGAAGTAGAGATGAAATGGGTGGATGAGGTATAAAAGGAGCTCCTTCAGAGTCCAACTTCACAAATGTAGAGCCTCCTGATTGGCCTCCCCTTTTTATGGGAAGGCCCATTTTTAAATAGACAAAGTTACACTGAGCATAACCAGTTGTTCCCCGGGACTGCCTTTCAAACCCTTCCCTTCCTCTTCTTCCCTTCTTTCTATTCACATCACTGTTTTTCTCAGTTCTCCATGCTTTTCTGGAGGAGCCACCTTGTTCTGGTCTTGCTTATTCCCAGTGCATCCAATGGACTGGTACCAAATTAATCTTACTAAAAACAGTTTGCATGACGTCACCTCCCAGCTCAAAACACTCTCCAAGTAGTTCTCATTATATAAGGGCAAAGGTCAAATGTTTTAGTGTTGTACCCAAGACCATCAAACTACACCCAGATGTCGTTCCCAACCTTATCTCCCTTTGCTCCAAGAGTCCACTGCTTAGCTCAGCCAGACTCCTTAGCCCCTTGACTCATGTTGTCAGTCTCCATCTTGCTCATTTAACCCTTGCTGATTAAAATCTTCTCTTTTTGTCTTCTACTCAGCTTTTCACCAGTGATCACAGTCCAGACAGAATCCCAAAGGATCTTTTTAAAACCCTAAAGTGCTTATTATTACTAATATCATTTACTATATCTTTGGCTGTTATCAACACATTACTTTCAAATGATCACTATTTTCTCATTTACACTCGTCTTGGTTTTCTTGAAGCCTGGAAATATGTTACTTTACTTCCTCCCTGCATTCAGCTTTAATAGTGAGCATGTTATTGGAAATCTCAGAGACTATTTCTTTATCATGGAAAGGGGATATAATAGTAGTTTTGCAGATTTGCTAGCAAAATTAAGTGATATAATGCATTTAATTAGCTTAGCACAGTGATACATATGAAGTGTCATTATCTTAGTGCATTGCAAAGAGGTATGTTAAGAAATTGATTAACTGACCAAATGATCTTTAAAAAACCCATAAAACATGGATTTATTTATACTACAAGTACATTTCCCCAAAATGTGCGTATGGTAAACACCTATAAGTTAATCTTCTTAAAAATGACATAACTTCTGATTTCCAAAACCACCACTGTATTTAGTAACCTGACCCAGTGACTCTTAACCAAAACCACATTAAAAATCTGATTAAAGCTCTCACCTCTCTCCCTCGAAAAATGCATGTATATACAAAATTTAGTATATAATTTCAGAAAATTTCATGGCCCCTTATAGACCATGCACAAACTTCTGGGAGTCTACTGGACCCTTAACAAGCCATGAAATCCAATGTCAAAATTGATCATTTTCCCCATTCCTGGTTTTCTGATAGTGATGCATCAAACACCAGTCTTCAGTAGAGCATGTGATCTCAATGTTTTTGTTTTTTGTTTTGTTTTTGGTTTTGTTTGTAATAACAAAATTAAATGAGATAAAAGAAAATCAAAATAGGGAATGATGGACTTTTATTTTAATGCTTTTTTCAACAAAGTGCATTTTGATGCTTTCCTATTGGGTTTCAAACCACAGACCATTCACTTTAGGCTACTTTGGGTTTTTGTTTTGTTTTATTTTATCACATATGAGATGGCAATACCTACCTGGCAGGGAAAATACCACTATCATGAGACTGAAAGCTAGAAATCCAAAGGAAAGCCCAAGTTTAACTTCAAATTTGAGATTTTAGTTCTCATGAACTTTCTTCCTTCCTTCTTTTGTTCTTTCTTTCCTTCCTTGAGGTAATTGAATGCTTGTGCAATGCCATGCTGATTTGCTAAAAATTGGGCAGACAATAGTAAGCAATACAGCGTCAACTGGAACAGTCTCATGGAAAAGACAAAGTTATAAAATACCCATATGTATAAATATGTGCTTATAATATGTACCAAGAAAGACAATCAGCATAAGTTACAAAAGTACATAACTGAAGGAGATGACCTACTCTAGGGATCAGAAGAAGTCTCTTGGACACACTTGAACTGTGACTTGAAGATTGAGAAGGCACTAATGAAGTGAAGTGTTTGGTTGGGGGATTGGGTGGGTATGATAGGAGTCCCCAAGGCAGGAAAGAGCATTTTAGGAACTCAAAGAACAATATCATCACTGAAAGATGAGAGAATTATGGCAGGCATTGTAAACCATGTATTTCTGCTAGGAATGCTTTTGATTTCAAGTAATAGAAGATTCTGCTAACAGTTTTAAAATGTAGGTTCAATAACAGATCTTATCAGTGGACAATTATTTACCCTGGTTCAGCCATCCACTGATGCCAATGGAGACCCAGATTTATTCTGTTTTTCCTCTGTCCTTGGTGAGTGGGTTGTTTTTCATCCTCATACCTGTCATCTCATGGTCATAAAATGGCTGCTGAAACCCCTGGCATCACAGCCATATTCAAGGCAGGAAAACGTGAAGGAAAAGGTAGTAGCAGCAGCTACATCTGTCTGTGTCATACGAAAAAGCAACAGTCCTCTTGGTCCTCAGCACATTTCCAGTTATACCCCATGGTTCACAAATCTGTTACACACCCTTTTTTAGCTCCAAGTGCAAGAAAGTTTGGAGAAGTGAATATCAGCTTTTCTAGCTCTTTGGGTAAGGTGGGAAGGGGAGAACCAACATGGGTACTGATGTAGGGCTAGGTAAATAATAATGCCTGCTTTTCATGTCAAGGCTTTATTCTTTATCTTAAAAAAAAAAATAAGTGAAGCCATTAAGTATTTCAATTTAAACAGGTATAGTCACTCAAAAACACGTATCTTTGAGGCTATCACAGGGAAGATTAATTAGAAGGAGAATGAGATGATGTGAGGTGACAGAAAGATATTGATCAAGGTGACAGATGATTGGAACTTGAACTGACGGGGTGGTGGTGAAGAGGGAGGAGGAACACAGCTGGTAGTTCAGGTTTTGGGTGGCTCTAATTATTCATGGAATTTTTGTGTATAGCAAGTGAAGTCGTGTGTGAATATGCTTTAAAACTAGTTTTATACCAAATTAGCTCATTCTAAAGTCACAATCTGACTAGCTTGTTATAATGATACGTGTTGTCCTTGAACTTAAAAACTCTTTGTGGTTAGGGAAGCTCTTAAGCTGGTAGATTCATTTGGCAAGATAAAATTACTTTCTGATCCTTTTTTCCTTACAAAAGTCAAAACAGCACCTCCATTCAGTGATGTAGAAAAGGTAGAAAACGTCACCAAGCCAACCGTATTTGCACCTCCAGCTTAATAAAATAATTGTTCTTTTGTGTTCATACCAAGGAAAACCCAAATGCAGTAGATTAAGGGTATCCTCAAAGACATGAGGAAAAAATTCAGTTCCTTTAAGTAAGGCAAATCATTCTACAGGGGAAAAAGAGGGAGGGGGGATCAAACCCACATCCTAACATAAATTTCATAGAAAAATATTAGAATTTCTAAGGGCTTTCTATAACTGCTATTAGAATTCATTCCTGAGCTGAGATTTTTTATTTCAACTTTCACATTAACAGTCCAAGAATAAAGCCCTGATTAAAGAAAAGGAATTCCAGTGAAAGGGTTGAAATAAGCTTAATTGTAGAGGTGTGATTAGTGCCACAGTGATAGACTCCCAGGTAACGATTTTTAAAATTTTGTAGGAAATGTTTAACAAGATGATTGCCTGACTATAAAATGTCTCTGTATAAGAAAATAGTCTTTGAAAGCAGCATTGGGCCCTGTTGCACTAATACACCCATGAATGGCAACATTTCTTTTATAGTTTTGATGAATGCTAGAGTAGAAACTATATTATAATGATTTTGGACCCAAAACTGTGAAAATAGCTGGCAGAATATGAACATTTTACCAGATCAATCAATTTTCATTTAAACTTCTACTCATTGTGTATAGTATCAAACTATGAAAATATAACATTTCAAAACTAGTGATTTCTGTCCTACCAAAATTGCTGTACTTACTTGGGTTTTGAAGTAGATAGGATAAGCATTAGAGACCAAAAAGCATACATACTGAATATATGTGAAAAATATATATCCTATTGATATCCTATCAATATATATAATATATCCTATCAATATATATAAAATATATCAATACATAATATATATTCTATATTCTATATATATATATTCTCTATATATAGATATATGTAGAGAGAGAGAAGTACCTGCATTCTAGTATCTTTTACTTATTCATTCAACTGCAAACATTTATACATAGCCTAAAAAATGTAAGACACTGAAATAAAAAGCCCTCAGATATTTTCAGGTATTTTTCTTAAGAAATGCTCAGGTTTGACATGATCCTGGGTTCAGTTGTAATGACAAACATACACATATGTGGGAGCAAAGAAGAGAACTCATCTCAGATGGATGTGGATGTAGGAAGATGTGACGTGTGAAATAAGACTCAGGATCTTCACTTATAAATGGAATGGAGACAGTTCAAGGAGGCAAAGAACATTAGGAAACAGTGGCCGTTTAAGGGGCTCAAGCAATTTGATGCCACCAGAGTTCAAAAAGTGTCAAATGATGAGACAGGACTACACCAATCAACTCTGGCTAACTTGACTAAGAGAAAACAATGCTGGAAAGGTATAGGATGGCTCACAAAGAGTCTGTATCTCTCACCAAGAAACATGAATTTAATTCTGAAGACAATAAAGAATCTTCTGGAAAGTGCTCTAGTCATATTTAGATTTGAAATAATTCACTGGGGTGACTTCGAAGGATGGATTTACTGGAGGCCAGGAGGAGCCTTTTGGTGGTGATCTTGGAGGAAGATGTTGGAGAGAAGCCAAGAAATACTTGAGAAATAGAGAAAACTCAAAAATACAAAGTACAGGACTCGTGGAAGCTGACCCAAGAATGGTGGACACAAGCTTGTGTGATGGAGAAGGTGATGAGTGTTCAGACACGTTGAGTTTGGGGTGCCTATGGGATACCTAGGCAGAGATGCCAGCAGAAAGCTGGATACAGGAGTCCACAGCTCATGGGAGGTTTCTGGGCAGAAGACAATGATTAAGAAGTCGTCAGCATGCACCATATAAGGGGAGGAGTTGAAATTTCAACCCTATAAGTTGAAATTCCAATTGTTAATAATACCACTCAGGAGGTTCTGTCTTACACTGTGGGGTTCTCTGAAGATCAAATGACAGAATATATTGAAAAAAGAGTACAGAAGAGAAGTATGGGACGGTTATTACTTGAACTTGGCCTCAAGTTAAATGATGTACATTTTAAAAATTACAGAACTGTAACTGAAATACGTAAGCATTCACTTACCAAAATACTTCTGTTGTATGAAATAGATATTTAACGGATCAGAAAATGCTACTAAGAAAAAATGTGTAATTCTATTGAAAATCTGTCATGATTAAATTATTGGGAAAAAAGTTGATGAAGGAAATAATACCTTATATTTGAATAATGATGTCAACTTTTTAAAGTTGTCAGATTTCATTTCATCCATGTGTTTTCCTATATGTGCCCTCAAGAACAAATCAAAATAATTAGAAAAACACTCTTAGGGGTTAAAATGTCCAGGCCATTCTTTAGGCAGAATTAGTCCTTCACAAGTCTATGACATTGTTGGATTTAAAGAAGTGGAAAGAAAAAAAAAAAAAAAAGCTCACAATATTTTGTTAATAATTTGAAATACTCATTGGGTTTGACCCTAATCATATCAAATTATATGATTTAAGATTATTACCTTTGCTTATATCCCTCAGTATTCGGTTTTAATTTCATCTCCTCTTTTCCAAAGTAAGTGATGCAAAAGTCATCTTTGTTACTTTCCCAGAAATAATTTTAAAGTTAGAATTTAGTATTGAAATTAGGATTTTCATATGTCGACTTCTGGTCCTTATTTACAACACATTGAAGGAAGATACAACACCCGTTTGGGTTCTGTGGAAGCCCAACAAAAGGGTTTTGTTAGTTATGTATTATTTTAAAAAATACATTATGTTGGTTTTAGGTAGTTAGGGTTAAAAACCAGCAAAAGGATGTGGTGCTTAGAATCAATTATAGATCCTAAGGCAGGCTAATTAACAACTTTTTTGAACCTTAACAGTGAACTGCATACAATGACACCTACCTTCCAGTATTTTTAAGAGATAAATTAAATGATGTATATAATGGCCTCAAACTAACAGTTGGTTATTTTTGTCAATAAATTAAAAGATATTCCTAGTGCTAGTGATTATAAACAACTGTTTCATTATGAGATAACCTTTATAAGTTAGTGACATTTATTTTGCCTGCACAGCACATATATACCTTTATAACTTGAGAGAGGTCCTAAAATAGGTGAGAGACTGGGCCAGCCTTCCCAAAATGAAAACTTTAAAAAGGATGGTAATACATTGTTTCCTTCTGACCAGCTAGATGTTCCCATTGAGGACTTAGAGAAGTTTGGAAATCACAATATATGGTCAGGTAGCATGGATCCAAAGAGTATACTTAAACATTTCTGGATTGCTAGATATTGACATGCAGTTTATCATTCTCTTTAGTACTTTTAAAGAATTGTTTTACTGAGAATGTAAACATTGAGGTAATTATTTGGCCAAAGCTATTTTAAATATTTTCTTACCAATTGATTAATTAATTAACTTTATTTTCATGTACGATACATAATATATTAATATTCATTTGCTATAAATACATTTTATTTAATGTATAAAATTCATTTTTTGTTTACTCTTCCTATAAAGACAGAATGAATGACCAATTAGCTGGTCACTGTGCTAAATACTTCATGATATAGGGGACAGTGAAGAGGTGAGATAATAGAAAAAAATTAAATCATGTTAATAAACATGAGAGAATTAAATGCATTCTTGTTATGACTAATTAAAATTAATTGAAAATTTTATCATTCTAGTTATATTGAATGTAGCTGGAAAACTACACTATATTTTATCTATTTTTACTACTGTTTGTGCCTAACAAAAATCATTAAATGCTTTGTTTTCTCCCATAAACTTTTACATTTCTGGATTTAGGAGATCAGAGTTTACTGCAGTGCTTACTTTCTAAGACATTCACACATAGGCCAATGATTTTTCTATCTTTTATTTAAAAGTTTATTTTCTGCTGCATTTCATTATCCTCATTACCAAAAAGGTTTTTAATTTATGTTGAGGAAACACTCTGGACCACTTTGAGATAATGACCCCAAATCCCTATTACGTAGATCCTCTTTGTTTGATTTCAGAGGTTTGATTTCCAAATCCCCAGAATATTGCACCAGTGAATGATCTTAGTCAGGAGTCCACTTCTAGGCACATAGAAGCCACTCAATAATTCAAGATTCATTGATTCTTTAGTTCACACAGTGGCCTGACCATATCTAAAAGTAAATCAATGTCTGGACCATATGCAGGAGATAAGACACATTTCTAGTTTTGGAATCATTGAGTAGAATTACTAGAGGTGGCAGGTTGTTATTATCTCATCCATTCACATAGAAACACGAAGAAAACTAAGTTTGCCATAAAGGCAAGTCTAATCCCTCTCTCCTATAGGGCTTCCATCTACAAATGAGATTATGGTGTGTAGTAGGTAATAGAATGCCCTCACTCTATCCCCTAAGATGTTGTCTTAATCCCTGGAAGCTGTGAATATGTTATGTTACATGGGCAAGGGAGATTAAGATTACAGATGGAATTCAGGTTGCAGAAAAAACTAACCTTACAATAGAAAGATTATCCTGGATTATCTGGGCGGGCCCAATTAATCACAAGAGCCCTTATAGGTGGAAGAGGAGGCAGAAGAGAGAGAAAAGGAGAGAGGAACACATAAGCAAGGTCTTAAGAGATGCAGCACCACTGTGGTTAAACACAGAGGAAGGAGATGAGCCAAAGAATGTGAGTAGCCTCTAGAAACTAGACAAAGGGAAAGAAACAGACTGTTCCCTAGAGCCTCCAAAGGGAACGCAGATGCGCTGAGACCTTGATCTTAGCCCAGGAAGACCTGTGTTTGACTTTTTACCTCCTAATTGTATGATGATGAATCTGTATTGTTTTAAGCCACTAAATTTGTGTTAATTTAATATGACAGGAAGAGAAAATTAATGCATAGTCTTATTATTATATAATTTTTAAAACTAAGCCTACTGAGTGAAATATTTGGAAATTGGAAGATGAAGAAGCTGCTGTAGTCTAGATAATCTCTAAACCCCTTCCCACTAAAATTTATACAACTATAACTGCGTTAGCTCCAAAGTATAACAGAAAGTACTTACGAGTCTCCTCTCTCCTTCACCTTCCTCTCCAACAATTTCTCTTTTTCATTCTTTCCATCCATTTGCTTCATCGAACTTCTATACCTAAAAAAAGATATTTGGGAAAAGTATGTTATTTACATCTAGTACTCACTAACTCTTTATTATCAACTTTAACTTTCCAGCAAAAACACTTATGTATTGGCCATCTAGTCTTGGATGTATCTGTTAGGATAGGATGAATCGCTCCTCAAGATTGATGGGACCAATATCTGTATGACCAGGTGATGAAGTAACTAAATAGAAATCCTCATAATCACCAAAGGCCAAAGATACCCTGGGAAGAGATTTTTCTTTCAGTCACAAGCTCTTAACACGGTCATTCTCACCATCGCACAATATTTGTTGGCCGTGTTACCAAAGGAAAGAGCTAAACTGAAAAGCATAGGAAGACACAGGCTGCAGACAGCAGGGTTTATGCATAGCTTAACAAAACACGTAACTTGGGTTGTGTCCTGGGTGGCCTGGAAAATCCAGAATGGAGTCATCACGTCTTCCTGGAGAGCCTTTCGCAAAGGCAATTGGTTTTCAGTTTGAATGCTTATGGTTTACAAAGAATAGATCTTAAATATTCTCAGCCCCCACCCCCCCAAAAAATGGCATTACGTGGCATGTTGCAGGTGTTAGCTAAATCTATGGTGGTAATCAGTTTGCAATATATTAGTGTATCAAGTCAACATGTTGTAACCTTAAATTCACACAATGTCACAATGTTATATGTCAATTGTATCTCAATAAAGCTAGGAAAAAAACCTTAAAATTAAAAAAAATTAAATTTCTTCTATTTTGTTATTGAGTTTTCTTTCTTATGCACTCTACTAACTAAAGCATTCAGCTGGTAAGAATTATTTTAGCCTGAATTAAATATGGATGGGTAACTTCGGCCCATTTCAGGTTCAACAAACATCTTGAACTATTTTTCAAACATTTGGGATTTGGCAAACACATATTTTACTCAGTAATTTTTTGCTTAATTTTTAAACCCTTGTGTGTTTTAAGGAGAATTTAATCCGTATGTTTCTGATTCATTTGCCATTAACTGTTCAGGCTGGGTTTTTGTGGTGCCGTTTTTTGGTAGGGGAGAGGTTCAAGGGGTACTTTCAGAGACTTTGACAAATTTCTTTAAAAAGAGAAAATAGGAAAGCTTCATTCTGCCAGAGAGGAAATCAAGTGTCAAAAAGAGTTGAAAGATGTTCTAGGTTCATGTTAGCAATGCAACCTGACTCAAAACGAGAGAACCCATTTTTTTCCTCCAATTTTACTACGAAGGAAGAAAGATTTTATGAATTTAGGATCACAGATATTAAAAGGTGCTCATGGAACTTGGATTTGCTCACCATTCTGGGCACTGCTCTCCAGTGAGTCTGAGATAAAAAGTAACTCCTCCAAGAGAGAAGAGAAGCCAGGAAAGATGTTTCTAGCAGCCGAGAAAAGGATTATTTATGATCAGACTGTGAAGAGAAAGAAAAATTGAATGGTTAGAAGAGAAAAGCAGAGGGAGAAGAGAAAAAGAGGGATATTTGTGAAAAAGGTAAAAAAGATGCAATTTCCTTTTGGACCCTGGAGGATCCTATCACTTTATGGTTGTGTGGGTACGGGGTAGCTAGTCACTAAGACCCTTGACAAATTTGGAATGGATAAATTTAACCTATAGTATAACCACTTGTAATAATCTAAAAACAAGTTTTTAGATAGTGCAATCAATACTACTTGCTCTATTTCCATCCTTCCCTCAATCTATCGATTTATTTTAAAAAGCCATTATGATACTTTTTCAATTTGCCTTTTGCTTTTCTCTGAACTTTTTGCATTTCTTACCTTATGTCAGAAGCAAGAACTGCTAGTTTAAAAGAAAAGATATTGCATTATTTAATGCTTTATATAGATTTTATCTTATATACAAATTTTTATACAGGTGTGTGCATGTATGCATGTGTGTGCACCCCCATGCACAAAATTCTTGGTATCAAATCATTTCTTTAGTTTCAGAACTTTTTTCTATTGTTAATAGAAATATTCAGGGTGCCTGGGTGGCTCAGTTGGTTAAACATCTGAGTCCAGCTCAGGTCATGATCTCACAGTTTGTGAGTTCGAGCCCTGCATCAGGCTCCGTGCTGACAGCTCAGAGACTGGAACCAGCTTCTGATTCTGTGTCTCCCTCTCGCTCTTCCCCTCCACTGCTCATGCTCTGTCTGTCTCTCTCTCTCTCTCTCTCTCAAAAATAAACATTAAAAAAATTTTTAAATTGTGCATTAATATTCTACCATTAATATTGCAACTGAATATAAAAATACCATTCCTAAATCATAAAAAGTTTCATGGAATCGTATTGTTAAACTCTGTTATCCAACATTTACTGAACATGCTGTAAGTGTGCAATATTGTGATGAAGAGTGAATATCCTGGAGCACAGGGTACATTCCTAAGCTGAAATGTTTAACAGTGAGAATACAATTTTAGAAAATAAGGACTAACATGATACTAAGCTCCTAGTTTACGGTTTTTAACTGAAATAAGAAACTTTTTTTCTTTTTCTTTTTTATAGAAACCTGTCTTGGAAGCATCCTTCAATTTTATATTTAGAAAACTTTTAAATTAGGATTTTTTAAAAAAAATTCTCAAGCTCTACAGCTCTGGATCCCAGTATCTTAGGAAACTTCTCTCTGTTTACATCAAACTATTTTAAATCATACCTTCCAGTGAGATGTCAACCATGCTGTGTCAGTCAATCTATGAGTGGTCCTGGCATTTCCTCAGAGTGACAAGTCGACTGTGAAAATGACACGGGGGACTCATGGGGAATTGTTTAAATACCCTGAAGCAGCTTAGGGTGTTCAATGTCCCTACATCTTTGTGTTCCAATTAAGGATTTTGAAATGAAATACTTGATACACAGCAAAAAGTTAGATTTCACAAATCATCACCCGAGAGGAGAATGGACTTATTTTTCTGCATCTCGGGGTAGCTTGCTTGAAATTAACACATGTCAAACTGCCAGCAGAAAGGAACATTCCTATAAAGCATCTGTGTTCACTTCCCCCCATTTACTAATGGGACTATGGCTCCTTCTAGAAAAAGCATTTGATTTAAGTGTTAACAAAGGATAGTGGTCAGAAGCAGAGTAAATAGACAACCTATTTCTTAATTTTAAATTCATGTGGATCTTTAAAATGGATCAAAGTTGTTAGGATTTCCTAAGGTGGTAAGACATAGAGTAATTGAAGAAATATCTCTGTAGCTGAAATAAAATAATGTGTCTTGCTTCCAAAAGCTAAAAGAAATTTAACTGGTCTACAATTATTTCCCTCCACAAAATTATTCATTTTATTTATCCTTAAGCCTTCTTATATAATCCCTTGAGGTGCTGCAAGTCCAGTGAAGGTCAGGTACCTTGAATTTTCAGGTTTTTTTTATTCAATTTATTTATGTATTTTGAGAGACACAGAAACGGTATGAGTGGGGGAGGAGCAGAGAAAGAGATAGGGAGAGAGAGAATCACAAGCAGGTTCCTCGCTCCAGCCCATAGCCTGATGTGGAGCTTGAGCTCATGAAACCCTGAGATCATGACCTGAGCCAAAACCAAGAATCAGAAGCTTAACTGACTGAGTCATCTGCCCCTAGGTATTTTATTTTTAAAGTTATAGATGTAATTCATGCTTAAGAACATCAACAATACAGATAGATGTAACAGCCTTTCAAGCACCCAACTGGCACAATTTGATACTTGTTCTTGTTTATTTTATTTAATACATGTAAAATCATAGACACACCAACAGACAGAGATTTCACCTTTAGGATAAAGTAGGCTCACATTATAACTGCTACTACTGGGCTCCTTTAAAAGAAAATTAACATTACATCTTGAATAGCTTTCTAGACCTGGCAAATATCTCTGTAATATTACATGGTAAGGATATATACTTTATTCAACCATTCTCCATAATGGATGTGAAGGTCATTTCCAGTTGTTTGCTGCTACAAATTCTGCTAGAATTAATATCCTTATAGCATTATGATTTTATTTCAATAGAATTAATTTCTAGAACTGGAAGTTCCTAGAATTGTAGTTTTTTGGGGAAGGGCCAAGGAAGCTGATAGTGAGTCAGTACGCAGAGCATGAAGAGTCCAGGCAGAGAAATAGAGAGCAGATCAGATATGTAGGCAAAAGCCATGCCTGTGGACTTGGCGACTATAAAAATAATTTTAGCAGGAAATCCACCATAGTTTGATGGGCTGGTAGAACTGAATTCACAGAACTGCAATACTAGCAAATCTTTGTTTTATTGAGATATAGTTGACATATAACACTGTAAAAGTTTAAGGTGACCCACATATACTGTACATTTGATATGTTTATTTGTTGCAATATGATTACCACCATAATGTTAGCTAATACTATTACCACATCACAAAATTACTATTTCTTTTTTTTTCTAAGGCAGAGAAAAATCTCCTCATGCTTCTTTTTTATTTTTTGATGTTTATCTATTTTTGACAGAGACAGAGACAGTGTGTGTAGAGGAGGGGCAGAGAGAGAAGGAGAAAGAGAATAGGCTCCCCATTGTTAGCACAGAGCCTGGTGTGGGGCCCGAACCCCCAGAAATTGTGAGATCATGACCTGAGCTGAAATCAAGAGTCAGACGCTTAACCCACTGAACCACTCACATGCCCCACATAATTATCATTTCTTCTTTGTGGGGAGAACATTTAAGATCTAGCCTCTTAGTAACATGGAAGTATCTAATACAGTATTATATTTATCTTATTCTAGCTTCAGTGAACAGAGCTGTCTCAGGAACAAGGTGTGCCTGAGCATTTAAGTTAATATTCCTCAGCCCCTTAACAGGAAGGCAAAGCAAAGGGGGGAGAAAGCACAGACTTCTCTGGCCACATAGTGCATGTTTTCAGCCAGACCCCAGGCAGGTCTCTGAAGAGGTAGCGTAGAGCTATAAAGGGAATATTTTGTTGTGATCAAGGGGATCAACTCTATATATTCCCACCATTGGGGTGAAGCCAGGACAAATGGCAATCTCGTTTTCCTGTTTACAAAATATCTCACTTCCTTAGATTCTATTGGAGTTTTATAGCTATCTATAGAAGTGGAAACTGAGCTGAGCCAAACAGGTCTAGCCCTATTTCCCATGGGCCCCTGGGCTGCCGGGTGCGATCTGAGAGCAGGCGCAAGGCTGCCATCCACAGCCATCCACTAGGCGGTATTTTCCTAATGCCTGTCAAAACACCCAGAGGCCATGGGGTCAGCAAGAACCATAGCACAGCCTTTCATATAGGTACACAATGTCCCGAAAGCACTGCTCCAGTACTTATTTTCATCATTTCTAATTCTCTGAGGTTCGTCATTATTAGTGATCCTGCCACTGTCAAGGAGTTACGTGTTTCTGTATGAAGCAAATATATGACTCACTTATCAGCGTTTCTGTCAACCCATTGTATGTATTTATTGACTCCTGCTATATGTAAGGCACCATGTTGTGGAGGATCCAGAAGGTAGCAAAATAATATTTATTTTTCTAGGTTTACATTTTTTCTTTTCTCTCTTTCCATCCTCTCTCTCTCTCTCCATCTCTCTCTCTCATTTTCGTTAGTACAGAAAACTCAAAGAATTAAAAGCCTCTAGAATTTTCCTAATTTTCCACATTTTCCTAATATGCTGAAAACAGGCAACGATTCTTAATTTTTTTCCCACTATTTATTCTTTTACCTTCTTTTTAACTTCTAATCTTGCAATCTTGTATTTTGTTGTGTGATATCTGGAGGGCTTAAATTTACCACTGAATCTATTTTTATTCTTTAGTCATAGAGTAAGCCCACTTTGTGCATATGTGCCCGTCAATATGCACCAGTAGTAATTTTTCAAGAAAGTAAATAACTTGGTTAAAGATTATGTGTGTGTGTTCTGTATTTATTTTATAAAAATAAAAGGCACTTTAGAGCATTTTTAAGGAATCTTTCAGAAAATAGTGTCATAGGAGTACAGATGGAGATACAGAGAGCTCCCTGGGACCATTTTTAGGGAAAATATCCTACTTTCAAGTGAAAGATGAGATCATCATACATGCTTTTCCTCAATTATGCCATCTTTATCTACACACTTATTTACATACCCACAATTCATCTCCTTCCTTTTAGTCTTAGAGAACAAAGTGGTCTTTCCCTTCCCATTGGTACACTGAGTCAATTGCCTTCTTTTATGATTTCCTCCAACAATTATATTCTCTAGCCTGGATCTTCAGCCTCACTTCACGGTTAGAAAAACATAATAGCTTAAAACCATAAGTAAACAGGGGTGCCTTGGTGGTTAAGTCGACTAAGTCTCTGACTTTAGCTCAGGTCATTATCTCAGGGTTCATGAGTTCGATTCCTGCACCAGTCTCTGTGTGGACAGCTCAAAGCCCAAAGCCTACCTCGAATTCTATATCTCCCTCTCTTTCTGCTGTCCCCTGCTCATGCTCTGACTCTCTCTCACTTTCTCACTTTTTCAAAAATAATAATCATTCAAAAACACTTTAAAACATAAGCAAACAAATAAAGAAATATATTGCAGCCTAAATAAAGATTTTCCCTTCATTACTTCACTATTATCAGCTGTTCTTATCTCAACCTCTCTCTCCTCTTCCCTGTCATTACTATTTCTTGAATGTGGAGTTGAGTTTTCTCTTCTTTGGCCTATTCACTTTATAAACCGAAGTCTGGTCACCAGCCCATTGAATTGGGTAGATGTGTCTGTTGCATCTGACAAGGTTCACTACTCCCTTCATCTTGACACTTTCCACTCTAGCTTTCCATTACACCACTCTGCCACTCTGCCTTTAATCAGCTACACATCTCCGAGCACTCCTTCATCTTTTCCATGAATCTTCTGTTATTGTTTATATCTTAAGTGTTGATATTTCTCAAGTTTCTGCCATCAACTCACATTTCTTCCGCTTTCTGCAGTTCCTTGAGCAAGTCCACGTACTGGATGTTGACTGCCACCAGAGGTGGTAATACACTGTACTAATCCCCGTGGTATTATGGCAGTAACGCTTCAGTTCTCTCTCCATCTCTGAAGGGCTCCAGAATCTACTGGTCACATCTACCTCATTGTCCTACTGGAACCTTACTTATCTATCTATCTATCTATCTATCTATCTATCTATCTATCATCTTTATTTTAAGTGTATTCATTTTGAGGGAGGAGTATAACTACTTATACTTTTTGTTTATTAAACATTTTTTTGATGTTTTATTTATTTCTAGGGAAGAGAGAGAGAGAGACAGTGTGAGCAGGGGAGGGTCAGAGAGAGAGGGAGTCACAGACTGAAACAGGCTCTAGGCTCTGAGCTGGTAGTCAGCACAGAGCCCGATGTGGGGCTCGAACCCACGAACCGCGAGATCATGACCTAAGCGAAAGTCGGATGCTTAACCTACTAAGCCACCCAGGTGCCCTTACTTATACTTTTTTTAATGTAAGCCCTAGAATACTACATTAGTCTCTGGGCCTCTAAGGCTATGTGCTCAAACTCATCCTTACATGATGGACAGAAGACTGTATCCAAATTCAATTCCGATCTTATTCTCTCCCCAAAAACACTTCCTAGTGGTTCACATCATTTGGTCCATTTCTTTGTACTTATCTCACAAGATCATTTACCTCATGCTTTGCTTTCTTGCAATACTGATTTATTTGTAATTCCACTCCTATGCTGTGCTGATCCTGCCAGTGTCTTTGCTCAAGCTGATCCCTCTTCTTGGAATGTCCCTGGTCCCTTCGCCTCGCTAACTCTTCCTGATTCTTTAAGGCCCTTCTTGAGGGAAACTTCTTTCCAAGAAGTCTTCCTTCCTTATCTCTACTCATGCCTCTTAATGTGTTGACTGTCTCTTTAATTCCATAGTAAACTCTGTATGTCTTTAAATTTGTCATTTTATGTTGTAATTACTTACCTATGTCTGTCATTGAGTGAACACACCATACTTTGTGTATTTGTTTCTAACCCCAGCACTCAATTCAGTTCCTGTCATACAACAAGCACAAGAAATCTAACTTTGTTCAGTTCAGGTTTAACTTGGGTCTTAAATTATGAGTGAGATATAGATAACTGAAAATAAAAGAGGCAATCCCAATGGAAAGTAGACTTTGAACTAAGATTCAGATACAAAAATGTCCCAGGCATATTTCTGGAGTTAGTAAGGAGCATGTACTGCACTGGAATGGGAAATTACTGTCTATATGTGTGTGATTGTTAGGCGGGAGAGGTAGGTATCTGCTAGCAGCCTGGATGGATAGACTGGAAAAATTTGGAAGTGCTGGAATGTATACATTTTGGACATTGTAGACAACACAGAGGAACTGTTTTTGAATGAAGGAACATAATGAGAATGGTGTGTTAGGAAAATGCTTTCAACAATAGTGGGTTAATGGATTAGGGCTGAAAGCAGGGTAAACACCTAAAAATATAGTAGTTCTGGAATAAAATTATAATGATACTGAGATAAGATGAGGCAGTGAACAGAGTGGTGAAAGAGTATTTGCCAAAATATACCGCCTCAAGGGGCGTCTGGGTGGCTTAGTCGAGTGAGCGTCTGGCTTCGGCTCAGGTCACGCTCTCATGGTTCCTGGGTTCAAGCCCCGTATCAGGCCCTGAGCCTGCTTCGGATTCTGTATCTCTCTCTCTCTCTCTCTCTACCCCTCCCCACTTGGACTCTGTGTCTCTCACTCTCAAAAATAAACATTAAACATTTTTTAAAAATATCTCCCCACAAATTACAATGGTGGCTAAGTGGCAGGCCCAAGGGAATATTGTGAGGTCAGGGATAATATTAATTTTTGTTTAATACTATATGCTCCCTGCTTAGCACCAAGCTTGACATATAGTAGGTGATGAATAAATGTTTTTCAAGAAAAAGAATTAAGGGATAGATGATGATATAACCCTTTCACATACATACAGTGTATCTCTTCCTTGAGACAATAGCATAGAATGTTTTTTGTTTTGTTATGGTTTGATTTTGTATCTTCATCAGCACCAATGCACTGGTCTGAGTAAAGATGTAATGGTTTGATTACAGCAATGGTCAGTAATGGTCTGATTGTAAGTAATGACAAAATGATGCAACTTCATTGTAGTTTAGGTCATTTTCATTCTCTTCCAGCTGCTTCCCCAGAGTCTCAGGCCTTAGCACAATTAATGCCACTGTTTTGAAATCAGCTTTAGAACTTTGATCTCAGGCTCTAAATATGCCCTTGTTGTAAACAAGCAACACATCTAATAATAACTGTATCACCTGTTCATCTAAAGGGCTTCATGTATGTTTAATTAACAATTGAAAACAAATGTCGCCATCGTTGCCTCAGTCTAGACAGGGGACAATTTTATCATCTACTTGTTTTCTCTGCTTGAGGGATATATAAAGCTTTTAGAGAAGGGTATTAAGGATTCAGATAATTAAACTTGTATTTTTTTGCACATTAACGACAATTTATACTTGAAAACAATTAGCATGAGTTACTTGTGTGTTCAAATAATCAATTTCACAGAAAAACCTTTACAATGTGCAAAGATATATGTTCAGGGATATTAACTGTAACACTTTGCAATAGTGAAAGTCTAGAAATCACTTAAATACCCATCATAAATTATGGTATGCACTCCAGGCAGAATTCTAAACAATGTTTTTTTTTTTTTTTTAATGGAGTAAATCTATATGTACTAATGTAAGAAAAATATATGAGGTACATTGTTACATGGAAAAATTGCAGAAATATAGAGCAGAATATTTAGTAAGAAAGCAATTCATGTTAACAACCCATACAGATCATGTGGCTATATGTGCATACACGTATGAGTACACACATACACATTATACCACTAGTGAGACTAAAATTACCTGGAAAGATTCCTAAGAAAAAGGAGTTAATTCTGGGCTTGTTTCAAGTATTTCATAACATTTTTACAATGATCACATATTAATTAGCTAGAAAAAATAGTCAAGTTATTTCTATATTTTCCAAGTTCTCTTGTGGCTTCTCCTCACTTTTTAGTCCTAGAAGTTAACATTGAAAATATGTTATGAATTGGGGTGCCTGGTTGACTCAGTTGGTTGAGCGTCTGACTCTTGATTTTGGCTCTGGTCATGTCACCATTCATAGGTTAGAGACCTGCATCAGGCTCTGCACTGACAGCAAGGAGACTGCTTGGACTTCTCTTTCTCTCTCTGCTCCTCTCTCACTCACACATGCAATCTCTCTCTCTCTCTCTTTTTCTCTCTCTCTCAAGATAAATAAACATCACATGCTTTTTTGTTCTATCACATGCTTTTTTCCTATTCCATGATCATAATTTTGTTCCTTTAATTTTTGTATCATTAATGTTCAGTCTTTATTACATTTTCACTTCTACTATCTTTTAGCTTATTCCATTTTAATAGTTTCTTGAAAAGATGTTTGTTAACTGTTTTTCAAATTAATTTCAAGTAATTGCAAAAAATGCTCACAATTTCCTTTTCAGAATCAGTTTGATTTCATCTAGCAAATTTTGATATGCAACATTCTCTTTACCATTGGTTCTAATATTTTCTAAGTTCTATCATAACTTCTTTTTTTTCATTTATTTCAGAGAGAATGAGAGAGAGAGAGAGAGACAGAGAGAGAGAGACAGAGAGAGAGAGAGAGAGAGAGACAGCATGAGCAGGGGAGGATCAGAGAGAGAGGGAGATACAGAATCTGAAGCAGGCTCCAGGCTCTGAGATAGCTGTCAGCACAGAGCCCGACGTGGGGCTTGAACCCACAAACCGTGAGATCAGGCTTGAGCCAAAGTTGGATGCTTAATCGACTGAGCCACCCAGGCACCCCTCTATCATAACTTCTTATTTGACTTATTAGTTATTCAGAAGTTTTAAGCTCTCTAAATATGTGAGTCTTTAAAAATGATCTCTTATTGGGGCGTCTGAGTGGCTCAGTGGGTTAAGCGTCAGGCTCTTGATTTCAGCTCAGGTCATGATCTCACGGTTTGTGAGATTGAGCCCTGCATCAGGCTCCATGCTGACAGTGGACCCTGCTTGGGATTCTCTCTCTTCCTCTCTCTTGGCCTTCCTTAGGTTGCACATGCTCTCTCTCTCTCTCTCAAAATAATTAAGTAAACTTAAAAAAACATTATCCCTTATTTATTTAAAATTTAGTTGTACTGTAATCAGACAATATGGTATTATCTCAAATTTGTTTTTTTCTGTTTAGGGTCCATTTTGATAATATGGAAGTGCTTCGAGTGTTTTTTTTTTTTCAATTAGGAGAGTCTTAGTTACTGAGATCTTTTCATTGTTTTTTTAATAGCATATATGTTAATCTGATAAAGCTATAAATTCTTTATTACTAATACATTATCAAAATGCTTTATAAACAGCCATTTCCAAAGCCTGTTCTTTGACACAAACAATGTGATTCTCTCTAATTGCCAAATGCAGGTGCTACGAACAAGTAAAACTCTTACTTTCTAAAGTAACAAAATCTTAAGACACTTTTCCTCTTACAAATGATTTATTTTGCTTACTTATTCATTTTTATTTATTTGTTCATGTTTTTATTTCCTGAAAGAACTTCAATAAGGTTATTTCCTTGGAGTTTTCTTTGTGGTTAAGGCAAAGGAGAAGATGCTTTGATGATGACCGAAACTGTGGAAGCTTTTGAAGAGAAATTATATGATCAGATCTGTATTTACCAGAGATTAGTCTGGAAACCCTGAAGGATGCATGGGAAGGGATAAAGATAAAGTTTAAAAACTAGAACAAGAAGTTAACCAGTTAGGAGCTGTAAAGGATTTGAACTGAGGGAGTGTGGAGGATGTTGGGTACAATAATGCTGGTTACTTGGGAGACAGTGAGGCTATCAGCAAAATAGAGGGACTAAAAATATTTTTGGGAAAAAAATAAATAAAAATATTTTTGGAATAATTTGACATTATCAAGATCAAAAAAGACATTCAAGTTGTGCTTATGGGAAAAATCCAAATTTTGTTGGACTTCCTTATAGTACGTACTCTATGGATTTTTTTAAACGTTCATTTAGTAGGAGTGTGGTTGTTCCATTATATTGTGCTTAGGGTTTCCAAAGATCCTAACGAGTGATGAAATTTGTTGCTTCAGCAACTTAATGTATTGCTGCCATGGACTAAGAGAAGGAACACAAGAATAAAACAGATTTTGGGATTTTGGCGACAGATTAATTTGAGGATGTTAGAGGTTGAAGTGACAGGGCCTTCTAAGCAGTGATGTCCAGTAAAATTCAGCACCTACTAGTTGAGGCTAGTCAGAGACAAATCACCCTAACATCTGGAGCATATTTACAAAGTACACTTCATGTGCATTATTGTTCATAACTGGCACACCTATTAGGAAGCAGAAGGTAATGGTGAAAATACAATGGCAAACACACAAAAAAGCAGAGGCTTTTTTCTTGATTGTTTAATTGCATTTTAAATTGTTTTGTTTTAACTGAGGGCTGATGGGGGTGGGGAAGAGGGGAAGGAGGGTGATGGGCATGGAGGAGGGCACTTGTTGGAATGAGCACTGAGTGTTACATGGAAACCAACTTGACAATAAATATGAACGGAAAAAATAAATTGTTTTGTTTTAATTTTTAGCCTGTTGTGGATCAGCCAGTAGTTCAAAAAGGTACCACTCAGTTTCCTAGTCACTTTTGTTATGAGAAGCATGCATTTCTACATTTTCTGGTTATCGTTCTTTTTACAGTTGGAAATCACAGGAAAGGGCTTGACCAATTAACCCACAAAGCACTCAACTTGCACAGTACCAGACACACAGTATTCAACAAATATTGAATTCTAGCTGTGAAGCAACCGTGGTTTCTCATACCTCTACACAATAGCTTTTTAGATCTTCCATGATGTCCATCATCATCAAAGATAAAACTCAATTTCTTATCAGAATACTCAAGGCCCTTCCTAAATTGGTAATTAGACACTTTTCTGGGATCAGATCGAGATACAGACATACATTATTTTATTGTGCTTCATCTCCCTTTTTATTGCATTTTTTACCAATTGAAGGTTGGTGGTAACCCTGTGTCAAGCAAGTTTATTGGCACCATTTTTCCAGCAAGCATTTGCTCACCTCCTGTCTCTGTGTCATATTTTGTAAATTCTCACCATATTTCTAAATTTACCATTACTGTTGTATTTGTTGTGGTGGTCTGTGATCCACAACCTTTGAAGTTATTACTATAATTGGGGGTACCACAGCTGCGTTCATATAAGATGCCAAACTTAATCAATAAATGTGTGTGTTCTGACTGCTCCATTGATGAGGTGTTCCCCTCTTTCACTCACTTCAGGCCTCCCTATTCTCTGCAATACAGCGATATTGAAATGAGACCAATGAATAACTGCCAAATGACCTCGAAGTGTTCAAGTGAAGGGAAGAGTCACATGTCTTTCACTTTCAATCAAAAGCTAGAAATGATTAAGTTCAGTGAGGAAACACGTTGGAAGCAGAGACAGGCTGAAAGTTAGGCTTCTCAGGACAAATAACTAAATTGCGAATTCAAAGGAAAAGTTACTGAAGAAAATTAAAAGTGTTACTCAATGAACACACAAATAACAAGAAAGCAACACAGCCTTATTGCCGATATGGAGAAAGTTTGATTGGTCTGGAAAGATCAAACCAGTCACAACACATCCTTAAGCCAAAGCCTAACCAGAGCAGAGCCTCACTTCCTTCAATTCTATGAATGTAGGAGAGGTGACGAAGCTGCAGAAAAAAAGTGTGAAACTAGCAGAGGTTGATTCACGAAGTTTAAGGAAAGAAGCCATCTCTATAACATGAAAGTGCAAGGTAAAGCAAGTGCTGATATGGAAGCTGCAGCGAGTTATCCAGAAGATCTAGCTAAGATAATAATTGAGGGTGGCTACACTAAACAACAGGTTTTCAATGTAGATGAAAGAGCCATAGATTGGGAAAAGTTACCATCTTGGACTTCCATAGCTAGAGAGGAGAAGTCAATGCCTGGCTTCCAACCTTCAAAGGACAGGCTGGCTCTTTTATTAGGAGCTAATGCAGCTGGTGTCTTGAAGGTGAAACCAGTGCTCATTGACCACTTTGAAAGTCCTAGGGCCCTTAAGAATCATGCTAAATGTAATGACATATCAGATAAAGGGTTAATATCCAGAATCTATAAGGAACTCACCAAACTACACGCCCGAAAAACAAACAACCCAGTGAAGAAATGGGCAGAAGACATGAACAGACACTTCTCCAAAGAGGACATCCAGATGGCCAACAGACACATGAAACGATGCTCAGCATCCCTCCTCATCAGGGAAATACAAATCAAAACCACACTGAGATACCACCTCACACCAGTCAGAGTGGCTAAAATGAGCAAATCAGAGAACTCTAGATGCTGGCGAGGATGTGGAGAAACGGGCACCCTCCTACACTGTTGGTGGGAATGTAAACTGGTACAGCCCCTCTGGAAAACAGTGTGGAGCTTCCTCAGGAAACTAACAATAGAACTCCCTTATGACCCAGCAATAGCACTGCTAGGAATTTACCCAAGGGATACAGAAATGCTGAGGCATAGGAGCACATGTACCCCAATGTTCATAGCAGCACTCTCCACAATAGCTAAAACATGGAAAGAGCCTAAGTGTCCATCAACAGATGAATGGATCAAGAAGATGTGGTTTATCTATACCATGGAATACTCCATGGCAATGAGAAACAATGAAATCTGGCCATGTGTAGCAACATGGATGGACCTTGAGGGTGTTATGCTGAGCGAAATAAGTCAGGCAGAGAAGGACAAATATCATATGTTTGCACGTATAGGAGGATTAGGAGGAACTTGACGGAGGAACAAGGGGGAGAAGAAGGGCGGAAATGGTGGGGGAAAGGGAGAGAGGCAAACCATGAGAGACTCTTGAATGCTGACAAAAACTGAGGACTGATGGATGTGGGGGGGAGGGGGGATGGGCATGGAGGAGGGCACTTTGGGGATGAGCACTGAGTGTTATGTAGAAACTAATTTGACAATAAACTATTTGAAAAAAAAAAAAAAGAATCATGCTAAATGTACTCTGCCTGTGCTCTAGAAATGGAACGACAAATACTGTATGGCAACACATCTGTTCACAGCATGACTTACTATTTTAACCCTACTGTTGAGATCTACCACTAAGAAAAAAAGGGTTCCTTTCAAAATATTACTGCTCCTGGTCATCCAAGAGCCCCAGTGGAGATATGCAATACTTAATGGTGTTTTCATGCCTGTCAACACAACATCCATTCTGGAGCTCATCAATCAAGGAATAATTTTGACTTTCATATCTTATTATTTAAGTTCTACATTTCATAAGGCTCTAGGTGCCATAGATAGTGATTCCTCTGGTGGATCTGCCAAAAGTAAGTTGAAAGCTTTCTGGAAATTATTCACCATTCTAGATGCCATTAAGAACATCATCCATGATTCATAGGAAGGGATCAAGAATATCAACATTGGGGCACCTGGGTGGCTCAGCCGGTTAAGCATCAGACTTCGGCTCAGGTCATGATCTCACAGGGTTTGAGCTCCCTATCGGGCTTTGTGCTGACAGCCAGCTCAGAGCCTAGAGCCTGTTTCAGATTCTGTATCTCCTTCTCTCTCTGACCCTCCCCTGCCCAACCTCTCTCACTCTCTCTCTCTCTCATTCTCTCTCTCTCTCAGGAATAAATAAAACATTAAAAAAATATATCAACATCAATAGGAGTTTGGAAGATGTTGACTCTAACCCTCATGGATGACTTTGAGAGGTTAAAGACTTCAGTGGGAACCCCATGGAGGAAGTGACTGTGGATGTGGTGGACGTGGCAAAAGAACTAGAATTACAAGTAGAATTACAAGTGTGAAGATGTGATTGAATTGCTGCAATCTTCTGGTGGAGATGCTGTGAAGACTGTTGAAATGATACCAAAGGATTTATAATATTTTATAAATTCAATGAATAAAGCAGCATCAAGATCTGAGAGGATTGATCCCAATTCTGAAAGAAGTTCTACTGTGAGTAAAATGTTGTACAGTGAGTAAAATGTTATCCACCAGCACCACGTGCTAGAGAGAAAATGTTCATGACAAGCCAATCAGTGTGACAAACTTCATTGCTGTCGTATTTTAAGAAATTGTCACACGAACCAAGAAACAGATTCTAAACTTTAGAGAACAAACTGATGGTTTCTGGAGGGGCAGCGGGTGGGGGGGATGGGCTAAACAGGTGATGGGGATTAACGCTGGCACTTGTGATAAGCACTGGGTGTTCTAAGTAATGAATCACTAAATTCTACACCTGAAACTAATATTGCACCATATGTTGACCAGCTGGAATTTAAATAAAGCCTTTGAAAATATCAAAATAAATAAATAAATTGCCACAGCCACCCAAACCTTAAGCAACCACCATCCTGATTAGTCAGCTCCTATCAATGTCAAGCATGACTCTTTGAAAACTCTGATGATGGTTAGCACTTTAAGCAATAAAGTTTTATTTTTAAATTATAGTACATACATTGCTTACACATAATGCTATTGTACACTTACTAGACAACAGTATAGTGTACACATAACTTTTATATGCATTGGGAATATTTGACTTGCTTTATTGTGATATTTGCTTTATTGCAGTGCTCTGGCGTTGAACCTCCAGGGTCTCCAAAATGTGCCTGTACTTGTCTCCCATTCCTCCTTTCCCTCCCAATCTCTAGCCAGAGTACTTACCATCTATACTATGTAATTTCAGATCTCCTTGACTTAACTCTTATTGTCTTCTCTGCCTTCTCCCTTCCACTTACATTATGTCTTTAATCTCAATAATTTGCTAAAATTATTTTTTGTCTTTAAAATACCTTTCTCAAATGTCTCTGCATTAGCCATTTCTAATTACCCTCACATTTATAGCAGAAATAATGGCTCCCTCCTTTGATTTCCTATGTAAATTGATTTATAAAGACATAAAGCATTTATTACATGGTATTATGGTTAGAGATCATTTTATGCTAGACCTCATTCTTTTTAAGAATAAGTACTATGTCTTATTTCTACCTTCCTCCCTTTCTCATTGTGATAGAACCTAGCTGCTCATGGAATTGAATTAAGCATGTTTTCAATGTGGAGTCTTTGGCCTCTGGATAGGAGGGGAGCTCTAAGCATAACTAAGCCTAACTTCCTTTCCATTAGAGCCTCTTTTCTTCTAGTCTTTTTCTTGCCTTCCCCAACTCCCATCCTCTGTTTGGGGAAAAGGTGGAATTAATTTTATTGGTCAGAAGGAAATACTGATGGAGTTAAAGGTACCAACTTCCTAGATAGAGGTGCCATGGCAATGCCCTCGAATTCCTTCTTCACTTGTGAGAGCCACCTGTGGTCCTGGTGAGAGCTGCAACTAAGATGGAGAGAAATGGATCCAGAGACACCTGTTGAGTCATGAGTCTAATCCAAGTGCTCAGCCCAGCTGTCCAAGTTGCTTTGTGACAGGACATGGGGGGCCAGCCGACAAGAATTAGGGCAAATTGAACTTAGAGTTTGTCCTCACCTCTGAGTTCATGGCTCCTGTGAGTCTTATGTGGGAAAAGAGTTGGGAACCAGAAGTAGAAGCTAGAAATTTTAGGTCCCCTGATTCTAGTATCTTCTAATACCCTTTAAACAAACCCTGATTCCTAACTGCAAAGTATAGCAATCGCGTTTTACGTCTTAAGATTAGCACATTTAAAATGTCCTCTGTTCTGTAACTTGCCTTGGCAGGTTCAATTGGTTCAATCCCTAAGCCTCTTCAACCACAGAACCTTGTGGCTTGTGGAGGTTAGATGGGATAGCAATTGGGATGCAGTTGATAATAATATGTTCTTTAATAACTTTTTATTTGTTTTCTTGGACTTTTTTTCATAATTTTAAATGAAGTGCACTTTATTTTTGCTGGTGTTTACATAGCTTGTTAGTAATATTTCAAATCTTCTATCATCTGTTGAACTTACTTTCACTATGAGCTCATGAAGGTAGAAAGGTCTGGTTCTTATATAAATCAAATCGAACATAAGGTGCTCGTTCTTCCCCAATACGCACACTTAAAGGGTGGGAGGTTGTAGTTTCTGTTCAACTGTCTATTGTTTGATCTGATCTAAAATTTATCCACATTTTAATCAAGGTGCTACCTAATTTTGGTGAGGACACACAAAAGAAAATCAGGTCATTCTCTTCAAAGCCAAAGCCATAGGCTTTTCATGTGCTGTACTGAATCACAATCGCTTTCCATGTTTCAAGTTAAAATTTTTAAGCAGCCACATGTTTGTCGTTGTAATTGATACTATAATGCCACCGTCCCTCAGCTCTTTCATCCTCAAATGCATATCAGTATTCCCCTTACCTCACAAGGTTCTGTATCTTTCACTGATACCCAGTGGTGGTGAACTGGGCATGCTGTCCCTAACGATCACAGGCTGCAGACCACAGTAAATAGTACGTGGGCTTCTTTTTCACAGTGTGGAACAAGAGCATTTGTTGTTACTGCCTTATTGTGTTTCCCAACAAAGTCCCTCTTCCCCTGTAACCAAATAAAATGAGCTTATGTTGGATTTTATTCACCCAAATTATGGTTAATGCAATCCTCAGCTCTGGCATTCGTTATGGCCTGCCCAGGACCGCTGAAGTGTTGGCTTTGTGATTTACCTGACTCAGTATGTGATCAAGCATCTCCATTATTGGAACAAAATGAAAACTTTCAAGATCATGGTCATGCAATAGAGGAAACAATTTCACCTCAGCACTAAAGCACAAATGCTACACTAATCTACAGTAATTCTGTTATTGCATTTGGAAGCAATTCCTTCTATTCACTCAGAGATAACTGTTACAACATACAATAGGCCACCTCCTGCCTTTTCCCCACAGTGAGCAAAATACACTGTTCATCTCAAAGAAACCTAACAGTAGTTGGCTGTAGTGTTTGTTTCTATGTGAATTAATGTGTGTTTGAAGACCATCTGGAGGCTTGGTTTGTATTATAAGGTTATAGTGGAATGTGTAATTGGGGTAGAGGACACTCAAGCAAAATATTCATGGGGAGGAGATTATCGTCTTCCCCAGATTTTAGTGAGAAATCTAATAAAAAATTCTTTGATTTTGGTAGTAGCACTGGCACCACTCTGACTCAAGCACCAAGCTACCAAATGGCTTCAGTGTCCTTATGCAAACAAAATGATTTGGTAAACAAACATTACAAACTTGTTCTCCATGTACTAGTATGGATTGGATGTATTGATTGTTCACTTTGTGTCTTAGGTTTAAATCTTGCTTGCAGATTTCAATCAATCACTCCTGGTAGAAGAACATTAATTTCATTTAAGAAAATCAAATCCTTACCTTCCTTAATGTGCATTTTTGGCATTAACCTTTTTACATCAGAAAAAGCTCCCTTCCATGTCTGTCTACAAATTGTCACAAAATGATAGCATATCTGTCCTGTCTACCAAGAGTGAGTGAAGGAGAACGGTTTAATAATTAACAGCAAATACAAGACATATATTAATTTAACAGTACTTCTGTGGTTCTGCTATGGTCAAATTCCTCTGATTTTCTATTTTATCAACCTTCTGTGACAACCGCCTTCTGGAAAGACTTCTTTTAACACAAATTTTTGGCCTTTCTAACTCATAAAACAAAGCAGATCATCTAGAAATGACAGGTTATTTTACATTTGGCATCATTGGGTCTCTTAGTTAAAATCCCTGTTAAATGTTAAACATTTAGGCTCAGAATGTGATTCTTGTCACTGTATGGTGTCGGCTTTCATGCAAACAAGCTAAAATAAACATGAGCAATGGAAAGCTTATAACTGGAGAAATCAATAGTATCTGGGGAATGTAGAAGGGGAGGGGTTGAGTATCCACTCCAAGAGCATTCAAGGAATGAAAATCCCAGGCTAATCACCCCAGACATCTTTGCTTGATTTGATTAAAACATATGTTTTAAATGATGCGATGTGTAGATTTAAAAATAGTAGCAAGTCAAAGTACAACTCAGTCCTTCCTAAATTGGGGAAATGAGGTCATAATGACTATTCAAAGAAGAGAGCTAGCAAAGGGCATTACAAAACTACTTTTCCCACCTCTACCTCTGTGTTTCCTGAGTCTTATGATGTTCTAATAGCCATTTCTCCCGTTTTTACTGAGATATCATTGGCATTCAGCACTGTGTAAGTTTAAGATGTATTCCATAATGATGCGACCTACATTTGTGAAAAGATTATCACGATAGAAAGTTTAGTTAACACCAGTCATTTCATGGAGATACAAAAAAGAAGAAAAAGAAAACAAAATGTTTTTCCTTGCATTGAGAACTCTTAGGATTTTCTCCCTTAACAACCTTACAGTGTACCGTATAGCAGTGTTCACTATAGTTATCATGTTGTA
The DNA here is from genome assembly GCF_003009895.1 of Hyaena hyaena. Taxonomy (NCBI): domain Eukaryota; kingdom Metazoa; phylum Chordata; class Mammalia; order Carnivora; family Hyaenidae; genus Hyaena; species Hyaena hyaena. The sequence goes on along the minus strand of NW_024081777.1, from coordinate 169,141 downwards.
CATTTCATCTCTAGTATTTATTTATATTATAATTGGAAGTTTGTACCTGCTGACCACTTGTATGATAGCCATTTCTCACATGAAATGACATCATTGTATCTAATGTAACAAAGCGGGAGAGAATTTTGCCTTTACAATAAGAAGCAGAGCACATTTGCTTTATTTGCAGTGGGAAACCCAAGAATGTTACTGGCTTCTAGAGGCTCTGTTTCCCGGGATAAAAACCATCAGATTTCTTTACTGTCTTTAGGAAAATATCGCAAATCTTTAGATTTTGCTGTAAATCTTCAGATTAAGTGCTGAGTGACATCCATATGCCAAGTGCTGTGACATATTAACATTCAAAGAAATTAGAAAGGGATAAGAGTTGAAATTTACATATTAAAAATACTCTCTCCATTTATCCTGACACAAATGCAGATAAGTTTCCCCATAGATCTTTATATATAAGTCCCTGCTTTTCTTTTCATCTACAGTTCTAAATATGCCACCCAGGAGAGGTAGATGAGGCTCATTTTCCAAAATCATGAGCATGGAAGTGGATACTTGGAAGTTTAATGCAATTCCATAAGCCAACAAACAGTGTAACAGGAGATTCAGGCATCTATACTTCTAAACTCCTTACATTCTTCCTTTTGACCTTCTTTTGTACAAATCCAAGTGAGTAGAAGAGACAGAATCATCTATTTAGGAATATCATTACAATATTTAGCTTGGTTCCCTGCCTCCTCCAGTTTACCCCTCCCTATCTTATTAGTTAGAAAAATTAAAGCTTTTAAGGAAAGCTTGACTACTCGGGGAGATAAGTCCAGAGGATCTTTTGTCTTTTCTTTTTTTTTTTTTTTTTTTTTACTTTGTCGCTTCTCAGATTGAGCTGATATTAGGCCTCCTTGACTACTGTCTGCCTTAGAATATCTGTCATCCCGTCCTCATCTCCTGAATGAAACCCCACCGGCTGTACCTTTGCCTTATTGCTTTATGTTTTCAACATTTGGACTTGCTTCTCCCACATGGTATCATCATGGAGTTCATGTTCTAAAAACCATATATGCGCTAAAGGGTTTCTCATTAACCTGAAGTCCCAAAGCAATCAACAATATTTTTTAAATCTTGCTTTTCCCACCTTTACAAATATCACTTAAATCAGACTCTCATATGTAAATATAACTTCCCTAGCAAAACTCTTTTGGGTAACCATCTGGAATAATATTGAAATGTTCATATGGGATCATATGTTGATCCTCTTTTCTCTGATATCTTTGGTATCCAGATCCAAGGTAAACCTGGGAGGTGTTAGCCTCCTACGTTCATCTGTACTTTCTCAATTCAGGTTATTAAATACATGACAACTACAAAGCTTTTGACAACTATAATAGAGACACTGATGTATTAGGAAGGTTATTTTGGATAGCGCTGAAAACATTTGTGATGACAAGATTATTTTAGGCACCACATGTATACTTCAGGGAAGAGTTTATAAATTTAAATTCTTGACAAAATGTCCAGGGTATATGCAAAGGAAGAAAAAGAACAACCCAAGTGGATTTCTTTCCTCCAGTTTTGGATAAAGGTGGACACACTAGAATCTGGCACTCAATTCTCAGAGAATGAGAATATCCTAGTTTGCTAATATTTTTTGTTGTTATTGTTTTCTTAATTAAGGTTTGAAGAGGTAAATATGCTACCTGTGTACTTTAGTAGTTACTCAGCTCCCATGACCTGACTCATACCCTGTGAACATACCTTGTTACACTCACCATTCTGAGAAACATCTTTCTCCCTGGACAAGGCAGTCCCTGTCAAATGCTGACACCTCCTTGGGAGTTTCCAGAAGGAATGTTTTTCTCTTCTTCTAGTGTTCTATTTAATATATGCTCATTGCCACATATGGGTAGATCCAGATTTTGTGAGTTCTGAAGTCATGCTACTTGGGTAAACTACTTACAAGATTTTAGGAGGCTCCTGGGTGGCTCAGTTGGTTACGCATCCAACTTCAGTTCTGGTTATGTACTCATAATTTGTGGGTTTGAGCCTCGCATAGGGCTCTGTGCTGATACCTTGGAGCCTGGAGCCTGCTTCGGATTCTGTGTCTCCCTCTCTCACTGCCCCTCCTCTTGCTCATACTCTCTCTCTCTTTCTCAAAAATAAATAATCAGGGGCGCCTGGGTTGGTTGAGCTGCCGACTTCGGCTCAGGTCATGATCTCACGGATCGTGGGTTTGAGCCCCGCGGCAGGCTCTGTGCTGACAGCCAGCTCAGAGCCTGGAGCCTGCTTCTGATTCTGTATCTCACTCTCTCTCTCTCTGACCCTCCCCTGCTCATGCTATCTCTCTCTCAGAAATAAATAAAAACATTAAAAATTTTTTAAAATAATCATTTAAAAAAAGAGTACATTTAAGAAAAAGAAAAAGATTTCAAAACTAGTGACTAATATTTTTTGTTTTGCATGAGGGAAAAATCACAACAAATTATAAACTTTAAAGAGTTAGCAACTGTCACAAATACCATAAAATTTAGAAAAATGGCATTTTTTATTAATTAAGTGATTGTCCTTTCTCTATAATACTTCTCTGGGTATTTTGGCCACATTCTTTGAGGGCCCCTTTATAGAATAATGTGCTATCATTTTCTGCAGAGAAAGAATAGGATTAACTCTGTTTTTCTTCCAGGGAGATTGATTGAAACCTATTTTTTTAATATGTATACTATGATGGATGGAAAAATTCTCTTTTAGGTTCAAAATCATTGTAGTAATGTGATGTACATCCTTAAGAGAAAGCCTCTATCAATTTCCTTTCACATAAGAACCAAAAGATTTTTTTTCATTTTCTTCTTTCTTTTCTTTCTTTCTTTCTTTCTTTCTTTCTTTCTTTCTTTCTTTCTTTCTTTCTTCTTTCTTTCTCTATTTATTTATTTATTTATCTATTTATTTTTTCCTTCTTTATTTCTTTTTGAGAAGCAGAGAGGGAAAGAATCTCAAGCAGAATTTACACACACACACACACACACACACACACACACACACGTATACATACACATATATATCAATGTTTCAGTGTGTTAGCACTTAATTTTTTACATCTGTATTTAAAAGGAATATTATTCTGTAGTTTTCTTGTGATGTTTTTGGTTTTAATATCAGGTTAAAGTAACCTCCTAAGATAAGTTGGAAAGTGTTTCCTTATTTTCTATTTTTTAGAAGAATTTCTGATGGGTTGCTATTAACTCTCCTTTAAATGTGGGAAAATCTGTGATTACTAATGTCACCTCTTTAGTCGTAATGCTTATTCAGATTGTTTCTTCTTGAGTCATTTTCAATAGTTTATGTCTTCCTAAGAATTAGTCCACTTAGTCTAAGTTACTATTTTTTTGTGTTTTTTGGTTTTTTTTTCCTGCATGAGGAAAATAATGTTAGAGGGTAAAGTAACTGTCCAGAGCTCATGACGTGGTGTTTGCAACCAGGTGTGTTGGATTTCATGGCACTAAACCAGTCCTCACAAAGATATAGCTTCCCTACAACAGGCAGGCGTGGAAGCCCACAGCCTTGGGGACTTTCTCAGAGGTCCTGAGAGGTCTCAGACTGGAGTAAGACTCATGCTACACTGCACTGAACTCTGCTTCCCAGCTTTCTGCTGGCAGAATATTCATTGGAAACTACAAAGTGAAAGATGAAAAAAAATCTGGAGAGCTAGCATTTGAATTTCATTTGTATTCTTTAAGTGTATACACATATCAAAATACTCATATATCTTTAGCTCAAACTTTAAATTTTATTTTCTTAATCTATGAGTTTTAGCATCACCATTTTTCTTAAGCTTAATTATTTTTGTTTTCTCATACTTTTCTTTTTGAACCTTGGGGTGTTTCATTAAATAGAATTAATGCCAAAACATAATATGTTATACTTTAATATTAATTTAAAATTTACACTAAGTAATGTGCTTCTTGTATTTTAACTATAATTTTTGTCCTTTATATAGTGTTACTATATTCTCAGATAACACAGAAAATAAAGGGAGTCACAGTTCCTGACTTAAAGAGATTTACTCTCCATTAGTATGGGTATTTCAATTGTTCTTTCTAGGCTTTCATTTTAAGCTTTATTGTTACAGTATTTTTAAAATGTATCCTTATTCTATTAGCAAAGTTATATATTAATAATAGATAACATGTGTGATGCTTATTAATATGCTATATCTTCCAGTTAGCTTATTTCACAATTGATTTCTTACACAACATCATGAAATAGATATTATTATACCCTTAATTTTGCATAAGACGATATTAAGGTAGAGAAATGCACATAAATTCACAAAGGTTATATAGCAACTAAGAATCAGATTAAATCTGAGACCTAAAGTTTGCTTTTAACCACCATACTTTCCTAATTAACATCTCATCGCAAAGCCAAGTATGGACAACTTTCTTTTTCCCTTCAAGTACATTTTTTTTAAACTGAAGTATAGTTGACACACAATGTTACATTAGTGTCATTTGACAAGTGGTTAACTTCTGAAAGCCTAGCCCAGAGACATTCCACCTCTGACTGTACCAGGCATAACAGTGCTGGAATTCTTAGGAATAAAAGTGTCTTGACTTGTGGAGATGTTATGTCAAGTGAGATGAGACATAAACATTTGAGACTCAAACAACCTAGATCATATTAGAATTAATTTACCTTTAAGTAATGGCTTTCCAAATCTTTCACTTATTTGAATTCGCCATGATCAAGAAAAGTAATGAGTCCATATAGAGAGAATCTTCCATGATTCATCTTCCTTGAACATTCTCTCTGAAATAATAAATTATTTGGCCAGGGATTCAAGCTTACCATAAATTAACAGCATTGTAATTTAAGTGGAATATATTATACAAAACACAGAGGACAAAACAGCAAGTCTGTATTTTCCACTCCAGCTTATAGCCTAAAGTCTAGAACAACATGTATAGACCTAGCTATCTGTGAAACTTGGCACGCGCTACCAATCTCACCCCCCTTTACCCAAATGTTTCCCTTTTTCTATAATCATCATTTCAGTGACTGGCATTGCCACCCACCCTGTGTCCAAAAACTCGGAAGCCACAGTATGCTTCTTTTTATATTTTACCTCCTTGATCTTTCCTGTTAAATATATTCAATGAATCCATGCTCATACTCCTAAACAACTCTTATTTCCTTTTTTTTTTTTTTTAATTTCCACAACTACTGCTGTGTTGTGTAGCTTTCACAGCTCTTACTATTCCACCCCGTTCATTCTCAACACTGCTGTCATGACTGTCTTTTAAAGATTCAAATCTGTTCTGGGTGCCTGGGTGGCTCAGTTGGCTGAGTGTCCAACTTTGGCTCAGGTTATGATCTCATGGTCAGTGAGTTCGAGACCTGCATCTGGCTTTCTGCTGTCAAGGAGGAGCCCACTTCGGATCTTTGGGCCCCCTCTCTTTTTATCCCTCCCCCACTCATTTTCTCTCTCTCTCACTCTCTCTCTCTTTATCTCTCAATCTTTTTCTCTCTCAAAAACAAATAAACATTTTAAAAAATTCAAATCTGTTCAGACAAAATTATCAGAGCTAATAGACAAAATGAAACATTCTCAACATGGCATTATAGAGCCAACAATAATTTGGTCCCCAATCAACTGCCCACCCTTATTGCCTCTTGTTCTTGTTTTATGCATGGCTTTAAGTCTTCCTTCAGGCCATGACAACTTCTAAGGATGAATGGGGTCACATTTTCAGTAATCATTTGTTTTATCAATGAGTATCCACACCTGTTAATTTTTATTCCCTCTAAAACCTCACTGAATACTTCTTTGTGTGTTCTTGGGATTGTTCCATATGAGCTCATGGACAGCCTTCTTGGCTATGACTACCACATGGAAACAATTCCATTGTCTTTAATTGTTTCCAATGGGAAAACTTTCTCGTCCATGTGAAGAATTCTATTTCCCAATTTGCCATGAATTTCATCCCCTCCCCACCCTCAAAAAAATTCCACCATGAAGTTTGCTAGACTTGTAGTACTCCCTGGACTGGTGGTTGGTATTCAGGTCTGGTCACCTGTTATAAAGTCTCATTCTGCTATTTTGGCCTCTAATATCATCAGGCCAATAATAGTTCCCCCCGTTTTCTTTCTCTTTCTTTTAAAAAGCCTTCTCTAGGGGGCACATGGGTGGTTCGATCAATTAAATGCCCAATTCTTAATTTTGGCTCAGGTCATGATCTTTGGGTTTGTGGGTTCAAGCCCCATGTCCAGCTCTGTGCTGATAGTGAGAAGCATGCTTGGGATTCTGTGTCTCCCTCTATGAGCATCAGTATCTTATTTCTGTTTTATTTTTATTTTTATTTCTGAGAGAAAAAGAGAGAGAGAGAGAGAGAGAGCATGAGCAGGGGAGAGTCAGAGAGAGAGGGAGACACAGAATCCGAAACAGGCTCCAGGCTCTGAGCTAGCTGTCAGCACAGAGCCCAGTGCAGGGCTCGAAGCCATGAACCATGAGATAATGACCCGAGCCGAAGTCAGACGCTTAGCGACTGAACCACCCAGGCACCCCTGAGCATCAGTAGCTTAGCCTGCGTCTTACTTCATAGTCCATCATATCTTTCTTTGATTTTACCATAAAGTCCCCCAGGTGAGTACTCTATTTGTATTCCCAGCATCTACCACCAGCATCTATGTGCCCGGAACATAGGATGCACTCAGTCAGTGTTGGTTAAATGTACCAAGAATACCCTTTCCTGTGTGCACACAGAAAAGCATGAGTTCGGAAAAATACAATTTATAAACTTAAAAAATGCTGCTTATTTTTCCTCATTTTGTTTTGTTTCTATCAAACATTTATTTTGTATACACTCAAATGCTTATTTTTAAGCATCATGACTGCCAGATTACAAACCGTAGGATAAGTGAATTTAGGGGACTACAATCATGAAAGAGACTCTTTACATTCAGTGACGTGAGTCATTAATTCGACATCTCATTTATCACAAGACTTAACTAGAAAAAACAAAGAACAAGAACTAACACAGAATTCTGGTTTTGTTAGCAAAGAAGTTCAAGGAATCTGTATTTAATCAAAACATCCAAACAATCTCCAGATACTGTCTGGCAACAAATTTAGGATTTGCAAAACTGAAATGTTGATATGCTCAGCTATAAATATTACCTTGATGAAAGACAGTTCTAACTCTGTCTTCTACCATTTTCTATCTGATAAGAAAGTTACTATTGAATGTGTTTTCTTAGGAACTCATTAGATCTAACCTTTCTGGAAAGATCCAGAGAGACATAATTATTCAACATGAAAAAAGCAGTCCAGATTTTACATGGAAAATGCCTACAAAACAAAGGTACAAAAAAATGAGAAAGGACAAGAACCAGAGTAAAAGTTTTCCTCAAATCTAGGGACCAATCCAGCAGCCTTACAAAAACATAGGAAACTTCTTTTAATGTCAATGAGAACTCTGAATTCTCAAGTTTGGGCACAGAGCCCATTCTGTGATATGTTAACTAAAAGAAAAATTTTCTTTTCCAGGCGTCTGCCTTCCTTCCTCTCCATTTCCATGGCAAGCTGTTTCAAGGTGCTTCATGGAAAGCTTCTCAAAACCAATGTGTTCTAAAAGCCACAAGTTTGGTGACTGATGAAAGAACCATAAGAGAGAGTTTTTGCATCTTTTCTTTAACAGAGATCTTGAAAAGCCAAATGACTGGGAAAGAGCATGATTCACCCTCTGTAAATGCTGAAACGTATGTTTAACTGTCACCTCCTGCATTTTGCAATGGTACCTATTCAAAAGCTACCCAAAATATGCAAGTACTGTTCTGAGGAGGGAGGAAAAAAAAAAAAAAACTGAGTCATGATAAATAGCATACTGAACTTTCTTTCATTTATGGAAATTGTGAGTGTTTAAATGTTACAAATACTCACATTTCTATTCACATTATGTGAAAACTTATACAGTAAGTCTCTTCAGCTATACAGAGCTCCCTGGAAATGAGTTATTCTGAACAGCTGAATGTTCCAGATGGCTTGGGGTTAACTCACTAAGTTCCAGCTAGAATGTAGCAACTATCTCCAAAACAGACCAGGTTTTATCCATCTAAAATGTTCCAGAGCATAGGCCATGCTTAGAGATCAGTTAAATTTCACAAAGTTTATTCCGTAAGTGTACACAAGTGTGCAAAGTATTTGGTACAGTTCCCTGAACAGGGTAAATACCTCAATGAATGGGAGAATTGTTGTTAGCTTCTTTGATTACAACCATTATTCCTAAAGATTCTTAATCTTTCTAGAAAGCAGGGCATTAGATCATTGGCTGTTTTGATCCTTGGATCATTTGACTGAGGACTATTTAAAACAGAAAATAATTAAGTGGTCTAACTTGGATGGATAAAATATGCCACGAATTTTTGTGTCCTCCTAAAATTCATGTGTTGAAACCTAATCTTCAATATGATGATATTTGGAGGTAGGAGATAATTAAATCATAAGGGCAGACCATGAATGTAATTACTGCCCTTATAAAAGAGACCCCAGAAAGATTCTCACCCCTTCTGCCATATGAGAACAGAGCAACAAGATGGCCGTCTATGCATCAGGAAGCAGGCTCTCGCCAGACACGGAATCTGCTGGCACCTTGATCTTGGACTTTTCTGCCTCCAGAACTGTGAGAAATGTTTTTTGTTTATAAAACATCCAGTCTATGGCATTTTGTTACAGTAGCCTGAAGAGACTAAAACTATATGGTACTATACCACAGAGTCATGGAACTCAGCACCTGCAAAAGAATTAAGCAGCAATACTCAGTGACTCTGGTATTACACAGGGAAAATCAGTTAGTGCTGCATTGAGTCATCCACATGTTTCAGAATTCACCCTACATGTGAATGCTTATTTCTTCTGAGATTATCACAATTTTCAAGATTGGTTTCCTTTATTAATTTAGAGAATTATGCCCACAGCTTAGTGAGCATATGGAAAAAACTGATGATGCAGGAAAGAGAGGGTCTAACTTCAAGAATGAGGTCCTAATGGAGATGAGTAATGGTTGGCCTCAGTAGGAATTGTACCTATTTTTCCATTGTAAAAACAGTTTCACTTAACTCAGTCTATTTACTCAAAAAAGGACCAGCTATAAGGGATAAAACAGTAACCAAAAAATAAAGTCTGTGGGTACAGGAGGAGACCATTTTCATCTGGTTGTATCTCATTTACTAAGGAAGTATGAAGTCATCAGCTGAGCTTTTATCACAGAAGTTTGAAGAAGAAGAAAGTATGAAATCATTGTCTAAAAGAGTGAGAAAAAAAATTTACCGTGGAATATAGGAAGATCAGGGGCGCCTGAGTGGCTTAGTCGGTTAAGCGTCCGACTTTCGCTTAGGTCATGATCTCGCGGTTCGTGGGTTCGAGCCCCGCGTCGGGCTCTGTGCTGACGGCCAGCTCAGAGCCTGGAGCCTGTTTCAGTCTGTGACTCCCTCTCTCTCTGACCCTCCCCTGCTCACGCTGTCTCTCTCTCTCCTAGANGGTTCGTGGGTTCGAGCCCCGCGTCGGGCTCTGTGCTGACGGCCAGCTCAGAGCCTGGAGCCTGTTTCAGTCTGTGACTCCCTCTCTCTCTGACCCTCTCCTGCTCACACTGTCTCTCTCTCTCCTAGAAATAAAATAAAAATATTAAAAAAAAAAAAAAAAGGAATATAGGAAGATCTTTAGTACCTGTCTGATAATTTTGTCATTCACTCTACTAACGCGTGACCAATGATTGTGGTCATGAGATTTTCTTCAGCAACTTTCAGCCACCTGGGCAGAGGCGAGAGTGGTAGAAGGATGAATCCGATTACAATTGTGGTCTTGCCAGAAGCGTACTAAGGAAAAAGAGAAGGGTGAGAGAAAGAGTGTTTGCAGAGGAGAAGTCATGATCCTTAGGCCTTGTGACCTAAACTTGAAAGGGAGAGATGGTGGGAAAGTAGTGGCTCAATGGATAGCATTTCCCAGTGAATATGAAGCATGGCTGGAGTGATAGCACTAGCCCAAGTCAGCTGGAAGGAACAGATGACTTTACTGCTGGGCTTTTGTTTTCCTTTTGGGAAATATTCTGTATCTATTCTCTAAATGGTCATTTTACTGTTATCAGATAAGAAGCCTTTCAAAAGTTGTTCTCAGAAGTTGCAACACTAACTTTGAAAAGTTTAGTTTGGTTTTTTAAACATTTGACATTGAGAACAATTTTGTCCTATTCATTTTTTAAATGAGGCGATAATTTCTAAAGAATTAGGGGCTTTTCACCCGGGTGATGGATCCCTTCAACTTCTTTTTCTTTGCTCTGTTCTGAATATTTATTTCTGCATTTATTATTTAATGTTTTTAAAAAAAATTATATTTATTTTGAGAGAGAGAGCATGAGCGAGGGAGGGGCAGAGAGAGAGGGAGAGAGGATCCTAAGCAAGTTCCACTCTGCCAGTGCAGAGCCTGACATGTGGCTCAGACTCACGAACTTTAAGATCATGACTTGAGCCAAAACCAAAAGTAGGATGCTTAACCAACTGAGCCATCCAGGTGCCCCAAAGTTATTCTTTTTTTAATACTATTTATTACATTACATGATTATATATGTGTATTGTTATATATTTCTATTATTTCATACTATTTATATTTTATATTATTTATTATTATCATTTAAGTAATAATAAACATTTATTCTGCTCACCCGCATTATGCTGGATAGGCAGGATACAATATAAACTATGTATCACATGGTATTAAATTTTATTCTGGAAATGTTGGGACAAGAAGATGACTATGCAAACTAATAAGATTTATGAAAATTATTTGTGAATATAGTTTATAGATATTGATCTCAATTTGAGTCAAGAGCTAATTATTTAAACAATAAGGAACAAGTCTAGAATTTAAGATTCTTTCTAATGAACATTCCAAAACAGAAACTTGCATTTAAACTATTGCATGGAGTAGTAGTTTACTACTACATCTCAAGTTTGCTAGGTATTTGCAGAATATAAAGTAATTTGAAAGATTCTGACCATAGCCAACAAAGAATAAAAGAGTTCAGAATATCCCAAATTTCACAATAAAAAACTCAAGATTAAAACATCAAACTGAAAGTCCTTTAAAAATGAGGAAAAAATAAAGAAAAAATTAGCCTGTTAAAAATTTGCTTGGAGAAATTTTCTTCTCATCTTTTTTTTAAAAATGTGTATTTATTTTTGAGCACATGAGAGAGAGACAGTGAGTGCAGGAGAGGGGCAGACAGAGAGAGGGGGACATGGAATCCAAAACGGTCTCCAGGCTCCAAACTGTCAGCACAGGGCCCAACGTGGGACTGGAATCCATGAACCAGAGGCTCAAACCAGTGAACCACGAGATCACGACCTGAGCCAAAGTCGGAAGCTTAACCAACTGAGCTACACAGGCACTCCTCTTCTCATCTTCTTAATATTAAGCACAGATACACACATTCTTAACTTTGACTTACAGTTCCCTGTTTTGTTTAAAGCTCTCCCTGGATCATATTCCTAGCTAATGAACATGGAATCGAAGAAATGTAGCAATGCTGATTATTTACAGCTTTATATCAATCTATCTGTATGTATTTTAATGTTTCAATATATATTTACTGCCTTTAGTGATATTAAAAGAACTACCTTTTAGTCATTCAATTCCTACTTAATGCTTTCTCTAGGTTTAGTGAAGTGCAATTTACCAGTTACTTCACTGAGACTGTTTTTTTGCTGATTGGACAGATTTGGTCATGGGTTTAAATTATGGCTCTTTGTTATAATGACTATGTGGCACTGAGTAATTGGTTTAGCATCTCTAAGTCTCCAATACATCTCTGTAAATTGTGGAAAGCATTTGAACCTACCTCATAAGATTACTATAAGTATTAGATAAAATAAATTATTGAAAGCATAATTCCTGCCACTTAGAATAAACAAATGATAGTGGAAATATTACTGTATTATTCTATAAGAGGTGCACAAAGGAAGCCCTCGGAAGTGATGTTATTATTGATATACTACAAATGGAAGGTGAAGATGAGTCAGGCAGAAATGTGCCCCCCGGGGAGGTACATGACCATTCAGCACAGCTTTGGCATCAGACCAGTGTTAGACTCTTTGACAGAAGACTGCACATGGTAATTCTACCTATTGACTCAGGAGAATGGGTGTTGTGATTGTTACCATTAGATCACCTGGAACAATGTTTTAAAAGAAAATTTATACAAAAAGCATTTAATCATATCTAAAGTAGAAGACAATGAGTCTCTGTATTTTTGTTTTTGTTGAATCCAGATTCAACAATCATTAAGATATGAAAATGACGTGTTTTAAAATTCTTTCCTCTGTGATGATTTATTCCTGTAAAGAAAAAATACTCCCAATTTCCAAAATAATAAGTGAATTAAATGTAACAAATTAAATACTAGCCATGTATTATTCAGCACATATATACTGGTTTCCTTAGATGTACTAGGTGCCACGCTAAGCTCTGGCATGGAATGGTGAAGAAGACAGACACCTCTCTGTCCTGAGAGACATCTGTTTGCATCATCACAACCAAATGTGTCTCAGAAAGCCCTAATTCGTTCATTTATGCAACTCATCAATTACTCCATAGCTGCTGAGGGGGAAAAATGGGACTACTTGTCTCCGTGTGGAAAACAGGAAGCATACCTGACTTCTAAATTTAAAAATACATTATCAGAGTAGTTCTTGCTAAAGATGAATTCTGCTAGCTAACCAGTGCTTCTTTTACTTTGGGGGTTGCTTTTTAAAAAAAATCTCCATTATTCATAACCTATTCTGCTTATATATTAATAGTAAATTGAATTCAGCAGTTAAATAAGATTATAGGATTGCAAATTTCCAAAGATCTATTCCTATTAGCAATCATATTGGTATCTTACTAAAAACATAAGATAAATCTTAAGCTTTACCAGAACACAGACAAAATTGTTATGGTAATAGTGATACAAGTGAAGATATACCATTCAATATCTTCGATATTTTTGTGGTTCTTCTACTCTGGTTACTAAAATACCAAACACAATCCCAAGCTACAGATCCCTTCAACAATTTTCCTGTTATATTTGGAATCGCCATACTATCACCCATGGGGAACTTCTCTGGCTTGATATTTGTGCCATATTGTCTGTTGGGAAGTCAGCACTTCTTTCCATCTTGGCTGTTCCTTGTGTTGCACAGACTGGAAGTCTGAGAACTGGGTTTCTCAGATTTTCTGTCAGAAGAGTTCTAAGTAAGATCCTTCCAATGAGAAGCAGTGTGCATGAAACATGGAAGGTAGAAAGGAAGCCGGAGACATATAGTATCCCTTTGGCTGCAGTGGTCAGATATGTGGGTTTTTGGCAGGTGTGACATATTTGCAATGGCCTGTCTTCAGGTATTTTCTTTTGAAATCATTCACTTCATTCTTGGAGGTGGTAGTGATTGCCGTGAGTTTCTGGCAGTTTCTATAGCTTCTTGGCTTCATTAATTCTCTGTATCAAATCCCTTTCTATTTACTTCGAGTAGAAAGAGATTCGTTTTCCCGACAGGCCCTAGATAAATTATTTCTAAATTAAATCAGAGGAGATATGGGGTGCCTGAGTGGCTCAGTCAGTTAAGTGTCCAACTCACAGTTCGTGAGTTCAAGCCCCATGTTGGGCTCTGCGATGACAGCTAAGAGCCTGGAGCCTGCTTTGGATTCTGTGTCTCCCTCTTTCTCTGCCCCTCCACTCACACTCTGTCTCTCTTTCTCAAAAATAAATAAATATTTTTTAAAAATCAGAGGAGATAGAAATTGGGAAACTAACAGATCAAAAAACTTGGTAGAGGTATCTTTATGATTGTTTCATGTTGATCTTTCATTGAGGCAAATAGTAGGTACTTAATAAGTACTCTTCATATCAATTTTAATTCATTAAAAATAGTATTTGGATAAATTCCATATTGGGAGAGAAAAAGCCCACCGATGTTTATTATAAAAGAGGGGAATAAACTAGTTTTTATAATATCAAAACAAGGATATATAAAGTTTTCATTTGGATATTATCGGAATAATAGCGCTAATAAAAATAGAAATATCAACTAATAAGCAAATACCTATTCAAAAAAATTTTTTAACGCTTTTATTTATTTCTGAGACAGAGACAGCATGAGCAGGGGAGGGTCAGATAGAGAGGGAGATACAGAATCTGAAGCAGGCTCAGGCTCTGAGCTAGCTGTCAGCACAGAGCCTGATGTGGTCCGAACCCACAAACTGCAAGATCATGACCTGAGCCGAAGTCGGACGGTTAACCGACTGAGCCACCCAGGCGCCCCAGCAAATACCCATTTTTATGTTTTCATATTTTATATTAAAAGCAGATCTCGTAATATTGACAGGTCTTTGTGGATTGTTTTAAAGCTATTTTTTCCAGATTGTATGTCAACTAAATAAATGATAGAGTGTCTTACTACTATTCAGAACTGGAATATTACCAACTTAAAATAATTTATTCATCTAGGTATACTGTTATTTTATACTATTAAATAAAAAAATTCTGGTAATAGGTATGATCAAATCTACATTATACTTTGCTGCTAGAGAGGTTTTATTAATTGAAATTATCTTTGCTCACCCTCCTGAATTAATAAAATGTGGCTGACAGTCATCACAGCCTTCCAGGCCACAGTTGTTAGGAAAAGATGGTTGCTAGGATACCTTCATTATTTCATCGTTATGTTACACCAGTCTATCAATTAATAAAGAAACATTCAAGTTAATTCTCAGTCACATTTATACACATTCTTAGCATATGATTTCCCTTATCTCCAAGTGACATTTCTCCCTCTAGCACTCACCTTCTACTCCATAAAATATTAAACATGAGGTTATCACATCAGTTTACAAATTACAGCAATGATGCACGTCTTCTACTTAACCTTTCCATTCACTTTCCATCGTGGTGAAAGTTCTTCCAGCAAACACCCATGCAGAGGGTAAATGATTTTTTCTACTTCTCAGATTTATTTCCAAGAAAATTGATGTCTGGGAAAAAAATGCATGTATTGAATTGATATTTAGTCCTTTTTTAGTTCTTTCTAAGGGGAAAAGTGGAGGAAGAAATCCCTTTGAAAGTCACTCCTGAATTTTTAGATATTCATAACTATTCCCAGATTATTGCTTTACATTTTCGGGTTAGATTCACAGAAGATGTCTGATACGGGGTCTTATAAATACATTTTTTTATAACTATAATCCTGCCATCAGATTCGACACATGCTGCCTTGAGTTGCCACTTGATACAGCATTATAAAAATAAATACAATAAATGAAAATACTTGATATAATAAATTTTCTCCTTTATACATATTTAATTCAGTGCCTACTGATTCCAGTTTATACTACCAAACTAAAATGCATTGGTTTTTCAAAAAGCAAGATTGCAACAAGTTCTGAAAATTGTCTGGCAAAAGAGAAAATATTAATTCTTGCTATAGAAAATATGTAAATATAGAAATTTTCTCAAGATTTCATTTAGGTTTTTTAGTGTTCAAAAATATTTAAAAAGTGCTTAATGTTTAAATGAAAATGTTTTAATGTTTATTTTCGAGAGGGAGAGGAAGAGAGAGAGAGACAGAGCTCAAACATGGGAGGGGCAGAGAGAGAGGGAGACAAAGAAGCAGGCTCCAGGCTCTGAGCTGTCAGCACAAAGCCCAACACAGGGCTCAAACCCACAAACTGTGAGATCATGACCTGAGTTGAAGTCGGATGCTTAACCAACTGAGCCACCCAGGTGCCCCAAGATTTCATTTAATTTTGATATCTTCTTTAAAAATCCCAGTAAATAAAAAACCTTGTGATACAAAAAAACTTGAGTACTATGTGGATAAAATCATTTGCAAAGCTTCAGTTAGTAAATTCAACACTCAAGGATAAAATTAAGATTTCCTAATTTTTACAATAGTTTTATCATTCCTCAAATTTAATGGTTAATATTTGCATTTGAACAGTTGTATCAAATCATACATGTGATGGGGGAGCCTAGGTGGCTCAGTCAGTTAAGCAACCAACTCTTAGTATATGTGCTGCTAATGCGAGCACAGTTAAGCAACCAACTCTTGACTTTGGCTCAGGTCATGATCTCAAGGTCATGAGATTGAGCCTTGTGCTGGGAATGGAGCCTGCTTAAGATTCTCTCTCTGTCTCTCTCTGTCTCTCTCTCTCCCTGTCCTTCCACCACTTGTACTCTCTCTCTCTCTCTCAAAAAAATAAATAAATACACAAATACATAATAAATAAAAACAAAAATTATTAACCTGGTAGAATGCAAAAAAAATAGAAAAAAATTACAGAATACTGAATTCAAGGAGTGGATGTCTCAACTTTTAAAAATGTTTTTAAGCTGTTAAACATATTTTTATATTTATACGTAAATACATTAATGGTGATTGTATCAAAACCCAAACTGGCCATCCAGATGTAATTTTTCAAGAAATTTGCCTTTGCCAAAGACTGTTCACAGCTGTTTTCAATCCACTAAAGTACATGTGTGGTCTTCCTTTCAGGTCAAAGAAAAATATCTTTCTCTTTTTAAATTTCCATGTGTGGTTTGGCAAATCACATAGTTAATGTAAGAACATTTTCATGTAAAATAATGTTCTTTATCAATCTTGGTATTGTAAAATGGGTTGAAACAGTCTTCTAATGAAATACAAGACATTTTCTAATATATTCAATGCTTTATAAATGTCTCCCAAGTGTCACATGCATTTTGAGCACCATGCAACCAGAGTTTTTAAACTCTGAGAATCAGAAATTAAAAGAATGTAACAATAAGGGACGCCTGGGTGGCTCAGTCAGTTAAGCATCCAGCTCCTGATTTCTGCTTGGGTCATGATCTCACAGTTTGTGAGATTGAGCCCCTGTGCTACCCGCACAGAGTCTGCTTGGGATTCTCTCTCTCCCCCTCTCTCCACCCCTCTCCAGCTTGCTCTCTCTCTCTCAAAATAAATAAACATTAACAAAAATTTTTTTAAAGAATGTAACAATAAGCTAAAGTCCATGATTATAGTATTTTTATGGAATAATAAATTTGGGTCGTTTTGTTTCATGTTGGTATCAGTTCCCTTTTTATCACAGATCACTTGATTTTTCCTTGGCAAAATATGATCGCACTTCATTTCTCAGATAGTGTCCTTGTGACTCAGCTTCATCTACACTTTTGCCAGATTCAATACATTTTAAATAGTATTCGTGAGGGCATTGAAAGCATTTTAAAAATCATTTTAAAAAAGACCAACATTTTTCCCTAAAACTCAAAAAAGACACTGGGTGCCTATGGCTCCCCACGATTTGGCAGGCTTAACAAAATCTAAACCCATTGCTATTTTCTTGTAAGTTCCATTCCTTATTTTAAATTCATCATGGAACCTGTGTCTGAAAATAGTATAGTGAGGTAAATTTCAACGTGAAAAATTTATGTTTTCATCTACCCATTCCTTTTTATTTTAAAACATAAATAAAATTTGCAAATTGGATCCTCCGGTTATAACATGAACACATCCTTTCTCAATTTTTCAAATGGCTTCAACATCCATTCTCTGTAGGTGCACAAATGCAGCTTTGTCCTTTGTGTTGAACAGTATACGCTCACCGATTCAAAATATTAGTCCTTTCTTTTGCCCATTTATTTTTCAACAATTATTTTTTATCTTAGTTTCTAGCCCTTAGGGCAGAATCAATTCTCTTTTTACTTATTTCTCCTTGGCATAACCATAGTCCAACAATTCTAAGCTGACCTGACACATTCCACAATGATAGTTTTCCTAGTCAACTCAGTCAAATATTTATTAATGGCCTACTATGTGTCATAAACTATGAAGGTGGGCTACTCTGCCTACCCCACTCTAGGCTAGGTATCTATGCTAAAACTTCTTAAAATGGCACACTTGACACTAAATCACCAATTCAAATTTAAGGGGATGGATGCCAACATTGCCTCCACTATAGGCAGATGTAAAACAGCGTACAATCGTTTAATCTCGATTCATCTTTCAATTAAGAATGTCTCCCAAGTGTTACCTCCAGCTGGTTTATCTCTCAAAGGGAATAAGCTAAAAGAAGAAAATAAAAACAAAACAAAACAAGAAACTCAGTAGACAATGGAAAGACACCTTTATAACCTGATAGGAGTGGGCATGGTCTGGGGTGGGGGAAAGGGTGGTTATTGTTACATGCGGGAATATGGAAAAATCTGAACAGGAAATAAGAAATGAAGACCACAAGGAGAGGAGAATGAATATGTCCAGGAAAAATATTTAATTTACTAGGGCACTTTTTATTTGGTTTACAATTTTGATTTCTAACTAGCAATAAAACATTTTAAAGTAAAATATTTTAGAGTAAAAATATTCTAGAAATTTTAGAATTCACATAGAGCGTCAGTGTGAATGCTCAGTATGTTCAAACAAGGATAATGTACTTTTTAAAAATTCTCAACTGAAATATACATATTTTTTAAAACATGGAGTATATAAGGTGTATCTGAATATTCTTCTTGGATATTCAGAATTCAAAATCATACTTAGTCCCCAAAGCTTCACTCACTCTGGCGAATGCTCATATGAGAGCTCTAATAAGAAGCTGTCTCTACAGAGTCTAAGGATTCCACTCACTATCCTCTCTGTCTGTTGTATTCATCAAGAGGCAGTGTCTGAGCTTTAAATCTCGATTTCAGCAGACTATTTCAAAGAGATGACATTCTTATTCAAACTCTAGGCTTAAAAGATGCTGGAAATCACCCAGACTTTGAGTAAAAAGAACAGAGACTTTATTTCTAATGCTCTCTGGAGAAGCATAACCTTTTACAAGCAATAATTTACTCAGCAAACAGAAAGGGAATAAATAAACTCCCCAAAATGCCTTTATTAGGCAACATAACATAAGCATAGCACAGTATCGATGACATTTCTTTTATGTAAATGAGGAATGTGCTGTTATCCCGGTGAAGGTGAACAGTGCTTGGCTATAGCAAAGAGAACCAGGAATCCGTTAATCTGAAACCGGACTACAGCCCTACGGGACGCTTTGTCGCACACTCACGTATGGTGGCTTATTTTAGGAAGGTGAGGGAGCAGCTGTAAAAGCCAAGAACTATAGGATGTTAAGTCTAAATTGCAGACTGAAAGTGTACCGCTCTCTACATGTTGATACAATTTTTAGTTTCTAAAACTCATTGATTCACTTCTAATATTAGGTGGAATCTATGACAAAGGATATAACTAGGTCTATTCTGCTCCTTGAAAGTTCATGGCTTGCAATTGAACACATGAAAATATAAAGAAATTTTACAGACTGTAAGTTTGAAAATATATCATGCTAGGAAAAAAATGTTAATAATCACAAACTCCACGATTATTTTCTTGTTTGAAATCTGGGTAGCAGAGACAAATGCCCCTTAGATTCTTTCAAGGGGTGCCTGGGTGGCTCAGTCGGTTGAGGGTCCGACTTCGGCTCAGGTCATGATCTCGTGGTTTGTGGGTTCGGGCCGCGTCTGGCTCTGTGCTGACAGCTAGCTTAGAGCCTGGAGCCTGCTTCCGATTCTGTGTCTCCTTCTCTCCCCGCCCCTCCCCTGCTCACACCCTGTCTCTCTCTGTCTCTCAAAAATAAATAACTATTAAAAAAAAATAGATTCTTTCAAGATTTCTGCTGATGCCCTCTCATCAGGAAAGAAATGCTCATTACTAATTCTTCAAAAATTTCAGAAGTATTTTGGCCTTGGATTCAGTTTCCCATTGTTAAGATGAAGAAAATAAAGTGTAGAAAAATTTATTCAACTTTTATGTTCACATACTTATTCAGCAGTAGAGTTAGAACTCGGAAAATACCTTGGGTTACCTGACATTGCACATTTATGAATTCTGTAACTCACACTAGGCTCAACAGAATTTTAAAAGTGTAATTATTTTTTCCTTATCCTTTCCTGCCAACACTTGAAATGAATTCAACTGCAGTTGCATTAGCAGCATGGACCTGGTGATAGCATACAGGAAGATGAAACTCAGAGAAAACTAGGAGGAACTGTATGAGATCCTACGACATTTCTTCTAGTAAATTCTCTCCTGCTTTATTAGACCAAAAAAAATGTTATTTGCTGCTCTACGGCATTGGGCTACATCAGAAGACTCATACGTGTAAGAATTGTTACCTTGAAAAAATAGTTCCTTTTTTAATGTTTATTTTTCAGAGAGAGACAGAATGCAAGCAGAGGAAGGGCAGAGAGAGAGGGAGATGCAGAATCTGAAGATGTCAGCACAGAGTCTGACAACGGGGCTCGAGCCCACAATTTGTGAGATCATGACCTGAGCTGAAGTCAGATGCTTAACCTACTGAGCCACCCAGGCTCCCTGAAAGAATAGTTCTTAAATCATACATAAGCATGGTTTTAAAACGAGTTCTACTTGTCAGTCAACTCTGAAATAAACATGAATATTCATTCATCACTCATTTGAAACCCTGAACTTTTGGACTTAACGTAGCTCAAGGCTTATTGTTTTATAACATGTTCGTGAGAACATAATGAAAGGAAAATTATTCATCTAATTTGGGAGAAGTGGCTGCCACATTTCGGTGTGGCATGTGGCCTTTCTATGTACACAGTGATGCCCCTGCCATGTACCAGCTTTTCAGCACTGGCATGTCACCTGGCCTGTGGCATCTCACAGTCTCATGTTCTCACACTTGTGTTGTGGCCCAACCAACTTGTTTAAGCCAAAGCCGAAAAGCAGGTGGGGCGCATGCTTGAGGGAGGCTGGAATGGGAGGCCACATGCCCTTCCAAGTGCTGTAAACACCAGGGTGTGTTTGGAAATTTCATCTCCTGGTTACAGTAAACAAGACTTGCTGGAGCATCCAGCAGAGAAGTGGCATGCCCTTTTCTACGAAAAGGAATTTTTAAGAAATAATATGAGCTATTAGTGAAGCACAGAATAACTTTTCAAATCACCTATTTATAGTAGCGCTCCATGTCAACATACTGCAATATACTATAAGGCGAGCTGATATCCTATGATGTAATTTATGAAATGACTTAATCACATATAGTTCTGAAGTTCAGAGAGCAAACCTTGGAGGATACAGCACTATGAACTGGATGTTAAAAAAAAAAAAACCACAGGTCTGGAGTTTTGCATAGTAACTTTTTAAAGGTGAATGTATAGTATTTTTGTAAGAAAAGATTAAATGATAGAATTATAGCATAGCATAATGATTACCTTTTATCACATCCTTACATCTCTAAAAAAATTATTCTTTTTTTCTAATGTTTATTCATTCTGGAAAGAGACATAGAAGGGGGGGGGCAGAGAGGGAGAGGGAGCACAGAGTCCCAAGCAGACTCCAGGCTCTGAGGTGTCAGCACAGAGCCTGACGCGAGGTTTGAACCACAAACTGTGAGATCATGACCTGAATTGGAGTGGAATGTTCAACTGGCTGAGCCACCCAGGCATCCCTAAAAAAATAACTATTCTATTCTAATTTTGCAGAAAACAGTTTTTTTTTTTTTTACAAATAGTTTATTGTCAAATTGGTTTCCATATAACACCCAGTGCTCATCCCCACAAGTGACCTCCTCCATGCCCATCTCCCCCCTCCCCCCCACATCCATCAGTCCTCAGTTTGTTCTCAGTATTCAAGAGTGTCTCATGGTTTGCCTCTCTCCCTTTCCCCCACCATTTCCGCCCTTCTTCTCCCCCTTGTTCCTCCGTCAAGTTCCTCCTAATCCTCCTATACGTGCAAACATATGATATTTGTCCTTCTCTGCCTGACTTATTTCGCTCAGCATAACACCCTCAAGGTCCATCCATGTTGCTACACATGGCCAGACTTCATTCTTTCTCATTGCCATGTAGTATTCCATGGTATAGATAAACCACATCTTCTTGATCCATTCGTCCGTTGATGGACACTTAGGCTCTTTCCATGTTTTAGCTATTGTGGAGAGTGCTGCTATGAACATTGGGGTACATGTGCTCCTATGCATCAGCACTCCTGTATCCCTTGGGTAAATTCCTAACAGTGCTATTGCTGGGTCATAGGGGAGTTCTATTGTTAGTTTCCTATAAAATCACTCTCTTGTCTAATAATTAAAATATAATCAACTACATAAAAATGAGATAATGTCCAGTATTATCAAAAGGTTTCATTATTGTACGAAAAGTCTAATAAGTCTTGTTGGAATAATAAATAGCCATAACACAGCAACTTGGTTTCCAATGCATTACCAGCATTAAGGGATTAGCACAAAACTATGGACTACTTAGCTCATCATTTAATGATTTAATATTCATTGAAATTCTTTTTCCCCTAAACTTAAGAAGTAGAATAAAAGTGGAACTAAAAGTTATTTTAAGTTGGATTATATGCTCTTTAAATATTGTTGTTTCTTTGTTCCTCATCTTATGCCTGAAAATTCCAGCCATATAACTTTAGTTCTTTTTTTAATATATATTTTTACATTTATTTATTTTGGGGAGAAAGAGCACAAAAGGGAGAGGGGCAGCGAGAGAAGGAGACACAGAATTGGAAGCAGGCTCCAGGCTCTGAGCTGTCAGCACAGAGCCCAATGTGGGGATCGAACCCATGAACTGTGAGATCATGACCTGAGCCAAAGTCGGATGCTCAACCCACTGAGCCACCCAGGTGCCCCTTTAGTTCATTTTTACTGGTCCTAATTGATCGTGTGATCTTTATTTTTTTCATGTGGGACACATTAAGAAAACTTATAGCTGTATGAAAGTTATGTCCTGATTTTTTCTTAACACATACCCATACACAAAGACTTATAAATATATCAAGAGTTTAATTTGGAGGTGAGTGGTCAGTGAGTATCAAGAAAGCTGGAGTTTACTCCCCAGCTATACTTTATTGCTGAAGCTAAGCTTCAGGTTATGCAATACTGAAGATTTAGAAAGATTTAACAAAGATCTTTCCTTCCACAATTATAGTTCTAGACCAAGTTTTAAATCCACTGATTAAGCCAGTTGAGAAATATCCCTTATCCAGGCAGTAATATACTATACAACTGTCTTGAGGATATTTTAGGAGCTTTCATCCACAAGGTAGAAGGCCCACTCTGATTTTTATTAATGAGACTTCCAACCTTAGAGCTGACAGCACAGGTTAGATGACAAAGATAAATGGAATTTTCATTGAGGGCAACAGAAAGAACAGAGATGATGTCATTCTTCTCTCTGTCTTTTTTTTTTTTTTTTTGAAATTGAAACACACTTCTAAAGAATTGTAATATGAAAAGGAGCTAAGTAGGAGTGAGACTTGCTTTAAAGCTTTCTATGTACAAAATATGGTATAGGTAAGGTTATGCAAATTTGTCAGCCTCTGTCCTCATATAGAACAAAGCGTTCAAATAGCTACAGCGCCTACCAGACCACAGTGATTCCAACTTTTTAGTTATAAAGTATTAAAAGTGTTAGAGAAAAGCATGTCTAGTTGAGGAAAATTTTTTAAAGCTTCATGGAGAAGGAGACATTTGAATGTCAGTAGAGATTTGACAGGAGGGAATGTGTAGAATATTTTAGGCAAAGGGAAAACCTTGAGGGAATATATAAATGCCCAATATGTGCTTGGGAGGTAGCCAGAGGGACAGTTTGTCACTTGTAAAAGGCAGAAGGAAAGCCGGGTGAAATAACACTAGATGGCCTGGTTGGCCCAGATCATCGGTGGTTAGGATTCAAGGCTGAGGAGTATATTTAGTAGGCAAGGAGGAAACGCTGAAGGCTGTTTTTGGTTGGAAAATGATGTGCTTAAGTGTGTTAAGCACAGCACACACTTGTGTGTCCTCTTGTTTCCTTAGGTATGGCTTCATTCCATCAATTTTCCACTTGACTATGCATGTTGTTGGTATGATTCCTGCATCCATATGTGATGCCTTGGAGGTGACGAGGGCTCAATGACTTTTGCAATAATTGCTTTATGGCCCTAATTATATCTAGCAAATGCTTTAAGATAAACTCCCTAACCTCTATTTGACATTTTATATTGAATTCTTTCTTTTTGGTTCTCTTTCTCACCTCTTTCTTTCTTTCTTTCTTTCTTTCTTTCTTTCTTTCTTTCTTCCTTCCTTCCTTCCTTCCTTCCTTCCTTCCTTCCTTCCTTCCTTCCTTCCTCCCTCCCTCCCTCCCTCCCCACCTCCTTCCCTTTCTTTCTTTCTTCATTTCTTCTTTTCTCCCTTTCTTTCATAATGGCATCATGAAACACACACAAATCTAAATTTCAAAACTCTTGGTTTTGATATTATTTTGATGCTGTCTTATCACTTAAAACAGTGAATTAATTTTCTTTCGTCATCTGTAAAATTGGTAACCATGTTTTCTTCCCTTTATCCTCTTTAATTTCATAGGTCATAACCTCTGGAATATATTTCACTAGTGGACAAAGAGAGATATCTGATAAAAATAAATAAATGTGAGTGGTTTAAATCACCTTCATACATTCCCATTGGTGGTTAATATTAAAATTTATTTTCAATGTTTATATAATAGAACCTTGGGTTCATATATAACATAAACAACAAATTATATATTTCAGTATGTTTATGAGCATTCAGGGGTTGCAGGTTGGCCAGGTTGAGTTCAATTGGTTGATAATTTCATTTCTGTTTTCTATAATGGTTTACTGAGGGAAGGTATATTTTAAAAATTGCTTTCTCATTAAGTTCCTGGAAGAAACATCTGTCTAGTGATGGTCTCAGGTGTCTTGCATAGTACCTACGATATAGTAAATGATACAACAAATATTTATTTTTTGAAGGATATGATTTGGATTTAAAAACATTTATGTGGTCCAGGTTAGATGATAAAAAAAAATAGCTGCTTTTGTCACGTGGAATAGTCCAAATGAAGATTTAAGGATGAGGAAAAAAAACGTTCTCTCACTTTGAGAAGTTACAATAAAATGTGATTATATTGTATATGTTAGTTTTAGTAGGTACAGCCAAACCCTAGAAACCCAGTGAGTTTATATCTGACTGTTTCCAAACAGGTCCACATCCCTAACAGTGAGCCAAATTCTAAATGGAGGCCAAAACAGCCATTTCTATCCTTAGAGGTAGACAAAAATGACTTTCAAGTTAAAGTTCAACATAGCTAATCTTGCTAATTCTATCAGGTAAAAATTCCTTGATCTTGGGCAATGCCTACTCTGGATGCATCTATTAGTCAAATCTGCATAAACAAGTATATAACTTATATGAATATACACTTTGAATCATTGAGATTTTGACTTATCTTCTGTCAAAGAAGGATGCATATTTTTGTCTCACTATAAGTAATAGTTACAACTTCTCATTGATTGTTAATGTGAAATTAATCCAATTCAAATACTTCTCTAATGAATTTAGTAGTACACTTCCAATAACTAATTTCTGACGTGTATATGATCATAAGAGACTGGAAAAATCAATATTTTGTTTCAGGGGTGCATTTTTTCCAGGAAAGACCTATCTAGCCAATGATTTTAAATGTATAAGATCAAGGGCACCTGGGTGGCTCAGGTAGGTGAGCATCCCACTCTTGATATCAGCTCAGGTCATGATCTCCCAGTTTCTGTGATGCAGCCCTGCATCGAGCTCGGGCTCTGTACTGACAGTGCAGAGCCTGCTTGGAATTCTTTCACTCCCTCTCTCTCTCTTTACATCCCCTGCTCACATGCACATATGCACGCTCTCTCTCTAAAAATAAATAAATAAAAATTTAAAAATGTATAGAGTCTGATGTTAATTCTGAAAGTCAGCCTTTTAGTACTGTGATATAGACACAGCAATAAATATTCAACAAATAATATATATCATTTTTGTCACTCAAAACTTATTTTCTAGGTACCCATACTCTCTATATATCCTAAATATTAGCTCCTGGCTGATATAAGGCATCCTTTATTTTGAGTTGCCTTGTCCTTCAGGATTTAAGTACAAATTTGTCTCAAAATCTATTCACAGGATCTCTGGGGATTAGTAGTATGGGCCTTGGTCAGATTTCCGTTGTTCCTAGACACCAGTGTTGTACATTTCTTCTGAATCTTTGTCTTCACATCTTATAGCTTTCAACTATTCTCGTCTCTTTCCCATGTCACCCAGTTATAAAGCAAATCCCCTTTCCATGATTACTTTAACACACTGCAGAGAGAGAGGGTTATGAGCCTGTACATTAAGACAATTTGACTGTTTCATCTAAGTATTCCATACATTTTGAACATTTTCCTGGTGATTATGAAACATTCCCACAGCCATTCTCATCAATAGGAGTATCCCACTAGCCAACTCTTCTTTTGTCTTCAACAATCACACCCCCTGGTACATCCTTAAACCCACCCTGAGTCCAATCTCTTTCCATCTTTAAACCCTTCCCTCTTTCCATCTTGGCCACCTCTGTAAAGTGAAAATTTATTATGTAGCCCAAACAACCTCTTTTCGTGTAACTCTTACTGCATTCTAGTGCTGTTCTGAGAGATATATGTGATTTTGAGAAACAAAATAAAGTTATCTTTTCCCAGATAATCCTGATGCCATCTTTGAACTAACAGGTCTTTCTCTTCTGATTAGATGTGCATTACCCAAGGTTATGCATGCATATAAATGAACTGTGTACGCATATATATTTCACTTTCATCTTATTTTTATTCTACCCTCTAGCACTTCATCCTTCTATAGTTAATTCCTGCTAAAAAAATGTAAATGTTCTGATTTCCCTAAGCTTTATTTAAATTACAAGCGTGGTGATGCTCACACTCGCTATTGCTATCAGTCTGTTTCCTCCTTGCACTTAATGACTGAGCATCTTGCTGACACTTCTCACCACTCTGTCCTTCTTCGATCCTCTAGGCTTGGTCTCCATTGCTGCCATTCTGCTGAAGGGATTCACTAATTCTTTTCTTCTAGGAAAATCCTTTTTTACTTCTTCCTCTCCATGAGCATCCTTTTCATTTCGAAGCTCCTCTTCACTGTAGTTTCTCTATCATTTGGCACTGGTAGTTATCCCCTGCCCGATTTCAATTGTGTACACTTTACCATCCCTCATGTTTCCTCCTGCTTTCTATGATTTCATTCTCTAACGTTCCTCCACTTTTTTTTTTTTTAATTTTTTTTATGTTTTATTTATTTCTGAGAGAGACAGCGTGAGCAGGGGAGGGTCAGAGAGAGAGGGAGATACAGAATCTGAAACAGGCTCCAGACTCTGAGCTGGCAGTCAGCACAGAGCCCGACGCGGGGCTCGAACCCACGAACTGTGAGATCATGACCTGAGCTGAAGTCGGACGCTTAACCGACTGAGCCCCCCAGGCGCCCCAATGTTCCTCCACTTCTATTCTTAATCGTAAATAACTCATCCATATGTTTTGGTCCAGCTACCACTTCTAAACAAGCAATTCCAAGATCTATAATTCCAGTCCTCCCATCTTTCAATCTTGTATTTCAACTCCCTGTAGATTCATTGTGAAGTATCAAACACCAAATTCATTATTTTCTCATGCAAATCTGTATTTTGCATTTCTTCTTTTATGTCACTATTCTTGTCTGCTAAATTTATTCTCAGTGCCTTTGTTCTATCAATTGATCAAGTCCATGGACTGTTCCTTTAACTACCTATCATGTTAAACATAAACTTTAGCCTCCTCTCCATTTTGACAATAGCCACACTAGCTCATACCTAATTACTACACACTTTAGTCTTTATATCCTCTTGATTTATAGCGTCATTTCTCATACTAATCTCCTTTCAAAAAATTGCTTCTTAAATTTTCTTTTCTTTTATGCACGTTTTTCTCCAGGGTCTTCTCACTACATTACAATCAGCACATACTTACCTGTATATTTTTTTCTCAAATGCAATTTTATTTATTTTTTTAAAGTTTATTTATTTATTTTGAGACACACAGAGAGACAGAGAGACAGCGCAAACTGTGAGATCATGGCTTGAGCTGAAATCAAGAGTTGGACA
The DNA here is from genome assembly GCF_003009895.1 of Hyaena hyaena. Lineage (NCBI taxonomy): Eukaryota > Metazoa > Chordata > Mammalia > Carnivora > Hyaenidae > Hyaena > Hyaena hyaena. The sequence goes on along the minus strand of NW_024081777.1, from coordinate 141,143 downwards.
GATATTTCACCCAACTGAGCCACCCAACTGCCCCTCTCAAGTGCAGTTTTAATCACATCGCTTTATGTGATCTGAGATTAGATGTCTATTGCCATTTTGCCATTTTGGCCTGCCTTATACACTTTAAGGTCCTTTGTCAATGGCCCTTCCCCTTCAGCAGAAAAACTGGTCTCAACAATTCTTACATCTATCTGCCGTTTACTATCTCTAATCATGATATTTTCCCTGTAGTGACTCTTCCCTCTATGCCCCTCACTCAGGCTGATCATTTCACTAAAGATTTTTTTCAATGTTTACTGATTCCAAACAGCCTATGGGGAACACTTCTGGATTTCAAACTCCCTGGTGGCAAGGGGTATGTCTTCTCCATGCTTGTTAAACCTGATTACGCCAAGTACAGGGGTGTGTATCCAACAGGTGTTCAAGGACAGGTGAGCCACAGAACTAGGCAAAATGTAGTCCAGCGGTGAGTCAGTAAGTCACAGTCCTTCCTCCTATAGCTTGCTGCTCCTCCCCCGACACCCCCTCCCTCTTTAAAGCTCAATTATTAATGTGAAATAAATGAACAGTCAGGGAAGAAGAAATACTAAAACTCGCTATTCATCCTGAAGCCCACCCAAGCCTAGCAATGGAGAGGTGACACTCTGCATCAGACAGCGTATCTTTAATTTCTCCCTGTTCCAGCTCCTATTATCTCTCTACTGCCACAGCTGCATATTGCTATTGTCAGTGGTAAAGATGAGACATCTCTAATTAGAGGGCAGGGTAAATTGCTTTTATCTACTTTTAACACGCTTTTACATGGCACCTGGTACACAAGCCTTAGCTAGGCAGCCATAATTTGAAAAGCAAATGAATGCTCAGAGAAATACGATACGTTTTTAAAAGAAAATTAAATATATAGAGTAGCAAAATCAACATGCTGGAGACTGCAGAGTTTTAGAGCTGTCAGAATCCTGCACACTTATGTATTATAGTGAATTAAAATAAGCAATCAGGGTCCATGTACCCTGCAGAGTCCAGTGGCCCTGTCTTTCTTTTTCTTTTGGGGATAAATGGTAGGCTTTAAAGTCTAGAAAAATTATCAGTGCAAGAAGCAGACTGATGAAAGGGTGAATGAGCTAGAGGGATGGTTAATCTTAAGTCACATCTTTTGGGATATGTGCCTCTTTTAAAGGTGTCTCCTTGATGGTCTAGAAGAGTAGATTTTCAGGTGAAAGAAAAAAATGCAATAGAGTCATTTTTTTTCCTTTTTTTACTTCATATATCTAATCACCTTCATAATAAATACATCTATTACATATGACTTTCTGCCTCTGGTTTTAGATTCAGGTTTTATTTCTTTAGCAGTCCAGAACATTTTCAACAACCAGGCAACGTATCAGCTTTTGAAAAATAAAACAAGGAGATTTCAACCACAGTTAGAGTCATGGTGTGTTGGACAGTAATATCATTCAATAAAAATATGTGACCTTTACTATTGGTTAGAATACGGATTCCAGAGTTTGGGAAGCTTGAGTCATTATATACTCCATAGACTCCTCTCCCTCTGATCATTATCAACAAAAATGCACTAAGTGTTTCCCTCTCACAACAGCATGAAGACCATGTGCTTGGCACTCGGTGCCATCATTTCAGCCCTACTTCATGCATAAGTTCTATTACAGTTACAGGAGGTAGGGTATTGCCCTCCAAACTTTGGCTACTTATTTCCTTGGAGACTTCCTGATTACTGACTATAACTTTCAGGCTCTAAAAACTGGCAGCTCTAAATAATAACTGGGCTACACTGTTTATTTATTGCTGCCTTGGAAAAGAAAAATAACTCGCGTCCTTTAGTGCATTGGATAAAAAGGACTTTCAGCTAAGAGAACTGTAAACCCAGTGCTTCCAGCAGGAGACCTGCCTCATTACCGATCCCGTTTCCTCAGTTCCCATATGTGGGCATCTCTATGCATATAGAGCTTGTGAATTTCTTCTATCTTTAATATACTATAAGCGAGAGAGTATAATTTAAAAGGCTAAAGTAAGGGGCATACTGTAGAAGTATGTCTAATTTAACTAATTGATCCATATGCAAGATTAGTACCTGTGCTTCACTACATTAAATACTTAGAATGTATTGATTCCTATTTTAGTCTTTGTAGTCGTCATTAGCATGGTTGGTTAAAGAGCTCTCTGTCTTCCATGCACAAGAGAGGATCCCACTTTCTGGCCCTTCCATCCTTGGGTGTGCCTGCATCACCATTTCTGACCGGTGATTCATGAGCAGAAATGTCCTTTAAAGGCTGACGTGAGAATTTCCAGAACTTTCTGCCTAGGCAATCAATAATGTTCAAGATGGTGGCTGACCCATCAGTTTGGATCTGGAGCGAAAAACAGTGTGAAGGATTCAGAACTGCTGTGTTTGTCACATAGCATAAGCAAGAAATTAAATTTAAACTACTGAGATTTTGGTGCTTTTTGTTATCATCGCATTATTTCGCTCACACTGATAACCACAGTGTTGTTACTCGTTTCACACTCTTAGTGTGGTTCCACCTACTGTATTTTTAATTTAGGTCCCTCAACACACTTTGATTACAGTACTAAACAACTAAATTACATTTTCTCCTCCTTTATTGGTTAATAATTATCTGGAGGACAGAGACCCTTCCACTCATCTTTATCTTTTCAGCCCTTAGTACATTGCTGTTATACAGAAGATGCTCAACACTGAATTTGAACTGAATTCAATTTTTCCTGTATTAACATTTCAGCTCTCTGCTCAAATGGTGAATGAGCTAGACTGATGGTAATCTTATTAACATTTTTAAGATATGTACTTCTCTTAAAGTTAAAAAAGGCAAAAATGATAGTTGGTTTTGGAGTAGAATATACATTAAATCTAGTAGACTTGGCTTTAACTTCTGATTCTAGCTATGTGACTGTCAACAGTTCATTTCTGGAAAATATTTACTAGTTGTTCACTTATTCTATGCCAGACAATGTTCTAGACCCTGAAAATACCAAGAGTAATAAGTGTTCCCCAAGAGTTAACAAGGTGTTGGAAAGTTGCATGGGTTAAGAGTTAGATCCTCTAATAAATTAGACAATAATATCTACTTTATTTAATAGACTTATTGTAGGAAATGATATATGTATAAGGGTTTTATAAATTTCAAATCATTTTGTAAATACTCAATGATATTTTTATTTAAAATTTTTGAACAATACATTTATACTAATGATTACCCACATGATTATGTTTAACAGCTCAGTATTCTACAGATTATATGATTCATTTCATGTGACTAGTTTGATTCCCAAAGAAATAACTTTTAAGCTGTTATAAAATTTTAGATTAGTGTTTTTGTTTGGAAGAGGATGTATGTGTAAAAGGAAAACAAGAGCCACAAATAAACCTTTAGTTTGGCGGAATGCAGGTTTTAATTTCTAATTAAAAAAAAAAAAAGAGGACGAAAAAAGGTAGGAAGGAAGAAGACCATGATTGGGCTTACCAGGTGACATAAACTGTAACCCTGGGTCATAAAATGATTGATTCAGATGCATATAATTCATTCAAAGAAAAGGGTTGCCTGGGTGGCTCAGTCGTTAAGCATCTGACTACTGCTGAGGTCATGATCTCACTGTTCATGGGTCAGTGCCCTGATTGGGGCAGATCCTGGGCCTGCCCCTCCCTCATTTGCACTGTCTCTTAAAAATGAATAAAAGTGAGAAAAAAGAAACATCGTATTTTTGAATATAAAAAAAAAAAACCACATCTATACTCAAAGACAAATTTGTGTGTAACTTGCCAGAGTCAACTAATTTGGTAGGTAATCAATTACCAAAAAACCACCTTAAGTTTCTTGGGCAGCAGGTTTAATGAAGCATTTCCTAAACTACAGGTTGTTTCATACCTCAGCCACAGGAATGAGGCCACCTCACATGATCCCTGGGAAATCCGCATGCTCTACTTAATATATCAAAGACATCAATTTATTTATTGTGCTTTTTAGCTGTTTTTTTAATTTATTTTTTAATGTTTATTTTACTTTTGTGAGAGGGAGAGACAGTGTGAGCAGGGGAGGGGCAGAGAGAGAGGGAGGGAGACACGGAATCTGAAATAGGCTGTAGGCTATGAGCTATCAGCACTGAGCTCCTTATGGGGCTCGATTTTCCAAACCATGAAATTATGACGTGAGCCCAAGTCAGATTCTTAATGGACTGAGCCACCTTGGCACCCCTATTGTGCTTTTTAAATAGGTTATCAGTAATGATCTTTGCCATTCACTCATTTGTGTATGCAAAGAAACAAATTCACATAATGTCCCATTCTGTTCCAAATGTCATGCGGGGCCTTGTACATACAAAGGTGAGTTCCACCAAGTTTCTGCCCTCAAAGAGCTTTGGATGTTTTGCAAATGTTTATGGCTTTGTACAGAGACATATATTAGGTTGAACCTCGTGAATTGCTAAAGTCGTGATAATATTAAAAAAAAAACAAACCTGTAAAATGAAGACTTAGCTTTTAAGAAGAAGAAAACTCTAATTGGATACAAATGAAACAATTAGATAAGTGTGTGGCTTCTTCATACTTTTTAAATCTTATTACAAGAAACAAATGACCACTATTTAATAACCCAGCAGTATTTTCTGTTCTTATATATATTCTGTACAGCAAGGCCAATCTGTCAGAGAGTGTAAAATGTCCTGCAAAAGAAATAGATATCTCTAACAACACATGTAAATTCACAGGAGAATTTGGAAAACTTGACCTGACAATGAGATTTAAAAAAATAATTAAAAAAAAAAAACCTCTTCCTTGTCTCTGGGACAGGTAGTCAGCAGTAGAGCTTAGCTCTTAGAACTCCAGTACAGCTTAGCTGGAACTCCATAGATAGAATAAAGTGCTGTGGGTTTGGTGGCAACAGTGTGAACTGACTGCCTTCCTTGTGTGCAGATTGGTCTGGGGGTGGCACAGCCCACTATAAAATTCCATGACAAGTGTGGGGGAAATTGCTGTTGCCTTCCATTTCATGCCGTCTCCACATACAGCAGCCTTATAGACGAAATGATCCTCTTTCAGCTCTCTGTGTGAATCTTGATTGGACTGAGCTATTAGGGTGGCCTCCCTACTTTCTAAAAGTTACCGATTCAGGAATGAGCTTGTAAATCGAGCCAAAACCAATCAGGCGCAGTATTCTCCACCTTATAGGGTTTGGTTCAGCGAAGGGCATATGATCTGAATTGCTCTAATCTGAGAGAAGCCCAGGACTCCTGTTTGGTGATTAGAGAAAGAGAAGGTATCTTTCTCCTTGGAAGTGAACCAGAAAGCACATACCTCTGAAATCTACCTGTAGCCATCTTGTGACAAGGGAGACACCATTTTATGGTCCATAGAGGATGGTAGAGGAAAGAGAATGACAAGACAATGAAGCCAAAGACCCATGATGTTGTGAACTCCACTTTTTTCTACCACTTTCTTTTTTTTTTTTAATTTTTTTTTTTATGTTTTATTTATTTCTAGGAGAGAGAGAGAGAGACAGCGTGAGCAGGGGAGGGTCAGAGAGAGAGGGAGTCACAGACTGAAACAGGCTCCAGGCTCTGAGCTGGCAGTCAGCACACAGCCCGACGCGGGGCTCGAACCCACGAACCGCGAGATCATGAGCGAAAGTCGGACGCTTAACCGACTAAGCCACCCAGGCGCCCCTTTTCTACCACTTTCAAATGTCAGTAAAGTCCTGTTAATTCAGTAGTGCTATGGGTGAATTAGAGATATGCTTAATTGGATCTGGTACCAAAAAGATGGTCCTCTCTCCACAGCTGCTATCACCAGTAAAACTATGGTCACCACGAAGATCACTAATTGTAGAGAGCTACCTGATGAGATCGCTGGAAGAGAAGAGGGAGAGAGACTGCACCCAGCAAGTGTGTAGCCCAACCCTAGGAAATTCTCAGAAGTTTCTGGGCATGACTTGGTGAACAACATTAGTGGGGCACTTGCTATTATACAGTGAATTACACCGGATATTATTATTGAGAGAACACTGATTTCCAATCCACTATCTCAGGAGCACAGTGGTATATAATCTGTGTACTTCCTGTAACTCAATCTAATTTGTGTCTTTTCTTCATCCTGAAAATTTATTGTAGTCAATTCTAGATTTTCTTATTTAAGCCACTTAAGGATTTTTTTTGTCTTATATAAATCCTCCTTCCTGAAATGTTAGAATATATATATATATAAATTTGGTGATACAACTCTTTAAGTTTACTTTACAATATTTAGCTTTTTTTTTCCTTCCACTCAGCATTGTGGAGTGGAGAACAAGGAGATCATAGTTTGGTATGATCCTCAGATATGGCTATTACCTACCCTTGGATTCTGGTGACATAGCTCCCCTCTGTAGGCCTCCACTCACTGCTTCTCGCACTCTATCTCTTGGTCACAGCCCCGAAACCCCAGATATGGTCTTTTAGCTTCTTTCATGCTTCCTAGGCTTTTCTTCTCTTCTTTTTTCTCTTCCTCCTCTCCTCTCCCAGACTTGGGAGAATTAGAGTTTACTTTCATTTTGTTTTTTCTTCTTTATGCCAGAGTAAAAATAAAACTGGTTATGACAATTCTTTATTATCCAAATCCATGACTCATTGGGTTTCATGTTTTAGAAATTTGACAATTAACCTCATTTGTCTTCCTTTGCATTTGCCTGTGCCTCACTTCTCTATGGTGCTGGAGTCCAAGGTCTAACTTACAAGAATGTGTGTGTGTGTGTGTGTGCACGTGCGTGTGTGTGTGTTGTTTGGGGTGAAGGTAAAAAGGTATTACAGGGATTAATAAACATCTGTGGCAAATATTATACCACTGCAGTCTATCTATAGAGTGGTGCTACAATATTTACAAAATGCACATTAGTGTTAAACTTTATGGCAAAGAGATAAATGTTCTAGAATGTCACAGAAAAGGAGGAATTCCGTAAGAGCCTGGGAATTAGGAAATATTTCACAGAAGACATGGGAACTCAGAGAAATCACAACACACATATCTAATATGTCAGGGAATTCTAAGATAGAAGAGCAACAGAAGCAAAAATACAGATGAAGAAATATATGTGCCCTTGGAAAAGTTAGAAAGTTCACATCAGTATCTTGGTGATATTTGGTGGAGAGAATCAAGACAGCACATATGTGGTTGAGATGGATTATGAAAGGTCCTAAAAATGAGGCATTTTGGTCTAGAGTTCATGAGGTAGACATTTAGCATGTACTTGAAAAGTTTACTATATAATTATAACTGTTTTTTGAAGAATGAGTACATAGTGTTTTGTGACTTCCTTGTCAGTGAGTACATCATTAAAACACACACACACACACACGCACATGCACACACACACGAACTTAAACAAAAAGTTAAAGAAATGGCAGAGGGGCACCTGGATGGCTCTGTTGGCTAACTGTCTGATTCGATTTCGGCTCAAATGATGATCTCACGATTTGTGGTTTCGAACCCCGTGTTCAGCTCTGCACTGACAGCACACACTGCCTGCTTGAGATTCTCTGTCTCCCTCTATCTGCTTCTCCCCTGCTTGCTCTCTCTCTCTCTCTATCAAAATAAAATAAACATTAAAAAAATGGCAAAAATGTTGGGAAGTTATCAATTCTCTGTAACAGATATAATTTAGTCCAGCTTCTAGTCAGCCAGGATCAAACTGAATTTGATGCTTGTGTGTTTTGAGGAAATATTGCATCATTACAATTAGACTCTGACTTTTCTTTAGATCAGACATCCACTGGCCAAGTTAGAAATGTTCCCAAACCTCTCTTCAAAGGATCCATCCAATTCCTGTATTAGAAGCACTCTAAGCAGCCACAGCTGTACAACTGGGAGTTGTTTACTGTTCTTAACAGGGGACTTTTACAATAAAAACATTTTTCACTAATTACTTCAGCTTTTAGAATTAATATTAAATTCATTAAAGGTATGAGCTCATAAACCTAGTTCCTCCTTGACCTGTTAAATTCAAATTATATATTAACATTTAAAAGCTACTGCATTCGAATTAACACTAAGGTAGTTAATGCTGATGTCAAATTATGAAATATGGCCATGTTCCAAAGTGAAGTTTTATGTAGGATGTAAACCATATCACATTATTGTATTTTAATAGTGTTTTTTTTAATTTTAAAAAAATTTTTTATTTATTTCTGAGAGAGAGAGAGAGGCAGTGAGAGCAGGGGAGGATCAGAAGGAGAAACAGAATCCAAAGCAGGCTCCGAGCTAGCTGTCAGCACAGAGCCTGATGCAGGGCTTGAACCCACAAACTGTGAGATCATGACTTGAAGCGAAGTCAGACACTTAACCAGCTGAGCCACCCAGGCACCCCTTTAACAGTTTTAAGCGGGCTTTTTAACTTGAATAATTCACCTTACTTAGGCAGTTTACTTTTGAGCTGCCTTAATAAATTAAATTTTTAAATTTCCTTTCCAGGTATTTCCCATTTTTTTGATTAACAAATAAAATCTTCCTGAGTAGTTAAATAATGCTTGCAGAACTAATACATTAAATTTATGGATATGGTGCGTCTGAAGCTATCTTAGGTGTTTCAGTGCTCTTTCATGCATTGATGCTCATAACTTTCCAATAAAAATAGTAACAAGGTCCATCACTCAATCACATGTTTAAATGTAAATCTATTAGAAAATCCACTAGGCTAAATTCTTATTACAAGCTCTTAAGTTATCAAAAATATATAGATCATTCCTTATCACAAAATATTGAGTTTATGGGCTTGATATGGTTCATTGATTATACACTTAAGTCTACATTTTCTCCAGGGTTAAAAAATGTCCACTCAGGAAACCAATCGTGTCATTCCAAATAATTTGGAGTTCCCTTTCCAGACAAATTCTTAAAATTGCCTTTTCAGTCGGGTTGTTTTTCAACTAGAGAATGTGGCCCATTTGTGGGTTAAGGATGAGGCATCTAAGGACATGATACTCAAGATCAGGAAGGACATACTGAGCTTCAAATGAAGTGGTCTCTGGCTTAGGGTCTATAGTAAAGTTACATTTTGCTAAATTCTTTTCATTTAAAGACATTGGCAATCCACAGTGAAATTAGCTAACTTCCTTCATACTGCATTTTCAAAAATTTCTTTGGCTCTTTCAAGATATTAAGTGACATCAGATTGGATTTAGCATTTTTCCTTCTACTTTTCTGGCTCGATATCATACTTTGTAAGATCATTCTAACATTCAAATGACAATACCAAATGGTGAAATGTTGTCTAAGCAAAATTTAAGAGAAAAATCTGCCCTCATTTTAAATTCCTTTAATATACCAATAAACTTGTTACACATTATGCTCTGTTGAAACTCAATGTATTTGGAGACTATTATGGTGAACAAAAAATAGTTCTTGTCCTCAAGGAATATAACTTAGGGAAATAGAGAAACAACAAGAAATTTGCAGACCCTTGTATAATCTCTGGCTCTGGAACTAATGGGAGAGAAGACTGAAGCTTTTCTTGGGATAATCAAGGAATTCTTCCCAGAGGAAACACCTTGATTATTGCATTAACACTTCAAATCACTTTAAGGTTTTCTATTGGAGTAGGGTTGAAAAGAGGTTCTTCGAGTGCAGTCCCTAAGTGGAAACAGCATCCACATCACCTGGAAACTTGTTACAAATACCAGCTCATCACCTCATATCTATTGAAACAGAAACTCTTAGGTGGGGCCCTGCAATCTGTATTGCATAAGTGCTCCAGGTGCTTCTGATGCCAGGTGAAGTTTAGAAACTACTGAATTAGAGTACCACTAAGGTAGGAAAGGTGGATCTCAAATTATGTGCATCTGAGAATGACCATGTTTGAAAGTGAGGTTATACATGGAATGTAAATTCAGAAGAGTTTTATGCACAGCTGATTCCTTAGTGAAGACCCCTAATTCTGGTTTTGGATACTGAACTTCACTGTAAACTAATGTTTGAAAAAAAAATGGTGCTCTATTTCCCAAGTGATAACGGGTCAAATGTTGCATTTAAATATTTTCCAGTGATCCTGAACCTGGGTAATTCTGGATGACGTGTTGTGGGACTATCGGCAAAAAGCTGAAAAGCTGATGAACAAAGACCTTTGAGTTACGCGTCTTATAGCAAGTTTAGTTCTTGCTATAAGTCCTAAAAGCGTAGAATGAAAAGTAAGCAAAAAAACAAAACAAAACAAAAAACAAAAACAAAAAACCTACTAGTTTACTGGATGTTTTTCTATTGGGAAAAAGGAAACAGTGGTAGGATGGTGTAGACTTTCCACAGGGCAGTAACTCACCTACTACAAAATTACTCCAAGTGAATCCTACCTTAAGTCACTAAAATGTGCTTCATGGATGAAGGCACCAGAGAAATTTTTTTAAAAAAGGAAAAGAAAACAAAAATAAAAACCTGCACAAAATCTTACTTTACCACCTCGTCACATACTTAACACATTCCAAATCCATCAAGATCAAGATGGGTGTGATGCAGAATACTCTCTCTCCCTTTCTCCATTCCTAGAGAACCAAGAGAACAGGAGTTCTAAGATGTACCATAAGAAACCACATTACATGAAAGAAATAGCTTGCCCCCCTCCAAATCCCAACTGCCAGACACAGATGGTCACATAGAGCCCCGATGATTTCCCCAAATAATGCCCCAGCCTTAAGGATAAGACAGGAATTTGGCAATCAGCATCTATTCCTAATTAAGCCTACATTTATGCAGTGAGATAAAGCTATTCAGAAATGTGGGGAGAAGGTTGTAAAAATTCTATTTTGGCATAATTGATTAAAAAACAAAATTGTAAAGACCATTTATAATTTTTAATAACCCAAAAAGAGTTTGGTTTCTAAGCCTAATTCCCCTTTTTACCTGAAAATCTTCATGTTTATGGATTAAGACAATGTGTTTCCTATTACAATTAAAAATTATCATTCTGAGGAATCCCCAAACATCCACTTATGTGTCAAATACTTGTACTATTAATTAGACTTCTGGAACTAATCAATATGCATACAAAGTTCCTACATGGAAGTTACCCAGTGTATCAAGATATAGAAGCCCCTGTGCAGTTGAGGACAAGAGCTTTTCTGGGTTTCAGCAAGAGTGTTCACAAGTGTAAAGAAGAAAGTGGTTTCCACTCTTTCCTACAAACAATACTACTATGGCAATTGCTGTCAGCACACTGATGGTACAAGAATTTCTAGAGCCCATCTCCTCCTAGAAGCATCAATTAGAACAATTGTCTATGCATGAAGATACCTTTAGTAAAACTAAGAATTTCAGGTGAGGGATTACGGAAACTGGGTGAAACAAAGAAATAAGAAAAGACGCATGGAGGAGGGTAGGAAAGATAGATTCATATTACCTCCATCACCCTCCCATAAGTACAGACAACCCAGCATGGAGACAGTGAGCCTGGTGCTGAAGCAAACCAGCACTGGGGTCTATGATGAATTGGGTACTTCACTCTCTTTCTCCCACAAACTGGACTACCTGGGTTCAAGTGGTTCTTGTAACATCAGGCTTCTAACAGCCTCCAGCAAATCCAGCCCATATGGACCTAGATTCCAAACTGGCTCCCTTGGACCCATCCCAGCATCAGGCTAGCCCCTATAACACCAGCATCAAGGTTGCCTCCCACAGACCCAACCTCTTGGATTTCCCTAGTTCCAGATCACCTCCCAGAGACCCAATATCCAGGCAAGCCCCTCAAGGTCCAGTCTGACTCCCATGTACCCAGGCTTTAGGTTTGCCCTACCTTCAATCTGACCCCCATTGCTCCTGCCTCCAGGCAAGCTCCCACAAAAACAAGGTCATGGCTCTTCGCAATATCATATTGGCCCTTACAGACCAAAATGCCAGCTCCACAAAAGTGGTCCCTGATGTCTTATTGCCCAAGATCCAGATCTACTCACGTAGACTACAGTCCATGGCCCATCTCTACTGACTCAAGCACCAGGCCATCTCAGTGAACCCAGGCTCTGACCCATTCCCAAAGACACAGACACCAGGCTGGTCCCTGTGTATCCAGACCTTGACCACCTGACTCAGGCAATGGACATCCCTGCCTAAGGATTCCAGCAGAAAGTCTGCCTTTGGATAACACCAGACATCCCACCCAGAATCTTTAGACAAGCTAACTAGCTAACTAGTGAAGAGCTTTCTCTGCCAAAGTCAAGGCTGTAAAGACTGGGGTGGGGGTACCTACCTTCTCAAACATGAAGACACAAACACAAGATCCTAATAGTCATAAATGATGAAGGAAACATGACGCCACCAAGGAAGCTAATAAGCTTCAATGACTGACCTAACAGAATGAAGATGCATTGACTGACAATTCAGAATAATCCTCATAAAGAAATTTAGTGAACTACAAGAAAACACAGACAATTAAAGACAGTTAGGAAAACAATGTGTGAGCAAAATGAAAAGTTAAACAAAGAAATATAAACCATTTAAGAAGAAAACCAATGTAAATTCTAGGATTGAAGAATACAATAACTGAATTGAAGAATTCGATAGAGAACAGCAAGAGAATATTCAACTAAGCAAAGGAAAGAATTAGTGAACTAGAAGACAGGTCATTTGAAATCATCCGTTCAGAGGAATTAAAAGGAAAAATAATGAAAACAATTGAAGACACCTATGTGAAAGATGGATACCATTAGGAGAAACAATCTGTGTGTTATTAGAGTCCTAAAAGAAGAAAGGGAGAAAGGATCAGAAGTTCCCAAGTCTGAGGAGAGATTTGGATACTCAGGTTCATTAAGGTAAGAAGCCCTCGCAGAATTTTGACCCAAAACAATCTTTTTCAAGACATGTTAAAATAAAACTGTTGGGGCCTGGGCAGCTCAGTGAGTTGGACATTCACTTTTGACTTGGGCTTAGGTCCTGATCTCACAGTTGTGAGATCTAGCCCTACACGAGGCTCTGTGTTTTCTCTCTCCCTCTCTCTCTTCCCCTACCCCTTCTCAAAATAAATAAATAAACTTTAAAAAATTTTTAAAAACTGTCTAAAATCAAAGCAAAGAAAGAATTTCAAGAGAAAAAAAAAGAAAAAGAATTTTTACATATAAGAACATGAATAAGGCCATGAGAGGACTTCTCAGAAACCTCATAGACCAGGAGACAATACAATTATATATTCAAAATGATGAAAGAGACAAATAGGCCAACTAAGAATACTTTATCTATCAAAGTTGTCTTTCAAATATGAAGGACAGATAAAGATATTCACAAGTAAATAAAAGTGGAGGGAGTTCAACACCACTAGACCTGCCTTACAAGAAATGTTAAAAGGAGTTCTTCCAAGTAGAAATAAAAGGACAACAGTTAATAACATGAAAATATAAACCATGCTGCTAAAATTAAGTATAAGATCAAATTCAGAATATTCCAGTACTATAATATGTAACATTCTCCAGGATAGATCATATGTTATGTCATAAAATAAGTATTAGCAAATGTGAGAAGATTAAAATCATGACAAGTATCTTTCCCAACCACAATGATATAAAACTAGAAATCAATAACAGGAGGAAAAATAAGGACTACTATGAATAATTATATGCCAAAAATTTAGGAATCCTAGAAAGAAAAGCAAAAACCCGCCAATACTGAATCATGAAGAAATAGAAAATTTGAAGAGACCAATAACGAATTAGGATTGAATCAATAATCAAAAATCTCCCAGTGAAGTAAAGCCCAGGACCATCTGGTTTTACTAATGAACTCTACTAAACATTTAAAGAATAAGTTGCAAGCCTTCTAAAACTCTTCCAAAAAATTGGAGAAGGGGGTATAATCCCAAACTTAGTTTACAAGACCAGATTTATTCTGATACCAAAGCCAGATAAAGACACTACAAAAAAGAAAATTATAGGTCAATATTCCTGATGAATACTGATGTAAATTTCCCAAAAAAATTAGTATTCAACAGAACAAAACAGAATTCAAAAGCATATTAAAAGGATCATATATCATACTCAATGGGATTAATTTCTTTCATACAGAGATTAATGTACATTAAAATGTTATGATTATCTCAATTGATACAAGAAAAGTATTTAAAAAACTTTAATATCCATTAATGATAAAAACTCTCGACTGGGTATATAAAGGAATGTACCTCAATATAATAAAGTCCATATATTTCAAACTCACAGCTAACATCATACTCGATGAAAGGCTTAAAGCTTTTTCTTGAAGATTAAGAACAAGACAAGAGTATGTACTCTTACCACTCCTTTCGACATAGTACTGGAAGTCCTAGCCAGACCAATCAGGCAAGAAAAAAAAAAAAAAAAGACATCTAAATAAAAGAAAGAAGTAAGGTTATCTATATGTGATACAATTTTACATACAGAAAATCCTAAAACTTCATTAAGAAACTATTTGAATTAAATTCAACGAACTTGCAAGACACAAAATCAAAATGCAAAAATCTATTGCATTTCTATACACTAAGAATGAACTGTCAGAAGGAGAAATAAAAAACAATTCTATTTAAAATAACATAAAAAATAATAAAATTACTTAGGAATAAATTCAACAAACGGGGGTGAAAGATCTATACATGGAAAGTTATAAGACATTGATAAAAGCAATTGAGAAATACACAAATAAATTGAAAGATATTCTATGTTCATGGATTAGACAAATTAATATTATTTAAATGTCTGTATTACCCAAGGCTATCCATAGGTTCAACATAATCCCTATCAAAACGTCAATGTCAGGTTTCACAGAAATAGTAAAAACAATCTTTTTTATAATTATTTATTTTGAGAGAGAGAGAGGGAGAGAGAAAGAGAGAGAGAGAGAGAGAGAGAGAGAATCCCAAGCAGGCTCCATGCTGATGTGGAGCTCAATCCCAGGAACCATGAGATCACGACCTGAGCTGAAACCAACAGTTGGACACTTAACCGACTACGCCACCAGGGCACCCCTGAAAAAAAAAATCTTAAAATCTGTATGGAACCACAAAAGACCCCAAATATTCAAAACAATCCTAAGAAAGAAGAATAAAATGGGAGCCATCATAATTCTTGATTTCAAACTTTATTGAAAAGCAATAGTAATCCAAACAAGATGGTGTTGGCATAGGAACAAACACATAGACCAATGGAACAGAATTGGAAGCCCAGAAAAAAAATCTACACATATACAATTGATATTTGACAAGGGAGTCAAGAATACCCAATGAAGAAAGGACAGTCTCTTCAATAAATTATGCTGGGGAAACTGAATAATCACATGCAAAAGAATGAGGGCATTATGCCTAGTGAAATAAGTCAGACAAAGACAAATACTGGATATCTCTTCTATAAATGGGATCTAAAAAAGTTGAATTCATAAAAGTAGGGAGTAGAATGGTGGTTGTCAGGAGCAGGAAGGTGGGGAAATGGAAAGATGTTGGTCGAAGGATACAGATTTCCAGCTATATGATGAAGTTCTGAGGATCTAATGTAAAGCATGATAACTATAATATTGTATTATATACTTGAAAGTTGTTAAGAGAGTAGATATTAAAAGTTATCACCACAGAAAAAGAAAGAGATGGTTATATTGGGAGTAGATGTGTTAGCTGACTTTACTGAATCATTTTGCAGTATATACATGTATAAAAAATCACTGTATTGCATACCTTAAATTGACATTTATTACAAGACTATCTCAGTAAATCTGAAAAAAATTATTAACATGATCATGTTTAGATGGGATGGTTTCAATGTGTGATAAAATTTGAAATGTTTATAATATTTTACCAAAGTTTAGAATTTGGCATCCATTTAATGTTTAATTGGGAAGTATGAGACATGGTCCTTGATTTAGCAAACCAACTTCGGGTTGCGTTTCATTTAAGAGTTACTTCAGAGGGATAAGAAACGAATAGAGCAAAACCAATTTTTTCTTTCCTTTTTTTCTTTTTTTAAAGAGAGACAGAGACAGTGTGAGCACAAGAAGGACAGAGAGAGAGGGAGTGAGAGAATCCCAAGCAGTCTCTGTGCTGTCAGCGCAGAGCCCAATGCAAAGCTTAAATTCACAAACTGTGAGATCATGACCTGAGCCAAAAACAAGAGCTGGATGCTTAACTGACTGACCCACACGGGTGCCTCAGTTTCAGACTTTAAAACACAAAACCGGGGTCATTAGAAAACTTGCTTATAAACCTTGATTAGAGTAAAGCTGAATAACTCTTTTCAAATACAGTTAAGGCGCATAGGCACATCGCAAAGCAAAAAGGTGGTTTTTATCAGTAAACAGGAAAATCACTTCTATATTGTGAATAGATAACTCTCCACCACATAAAATAAATCTTCAAAAAACGTATTAGATAAACATAATATATTAATTTCTAACATAGGCCACACAAAACACATTACTTCATGTTCTACTTTATATACAATATATTATGAAATGGACTATAAGAACCAAAGAAATTAGTCTATAATAATAAATGGCACTGCTATTTAAGTTCTAGTGCCTAATACATAACAACGAATTCACTCTATGATGGACAGTAAATAATGAAACTTGCTGTTGCTCCCGCAGTGATATTTTAATAAACACCATAAGGGTAGATGTCCAAACTAAAACATTTTGTGTGAAAGTTATTGAATGACATCTTATTCAAACCTGTTTGGGGCAAGAGAGAAAATATGCCAGATTTCCTCACATGCATCTCTCATATGGAATCACTTTCCATAGAAAGCTGCCACTCCCAAAGTAAAACATTCCTTTGCCAGTTGGTCCTCTTTCTGAAATGGCAAGGCTACTTCAAATCTTGCCGCACCCTAAATAATGGATCTCAGTAGTCTGCACAAGCTAATTCCCAGTGCAGCCCAAGCTCCCAGTTCTTCCCATCCATAAACTGAAAATTAACAGCAATTTTTCATTATGACACCAGGACTCTCACTGTGCTCATAAGTGTTTCAGAAAAAAAAAAATGCAGCATAATATGATTTCCATATATACATATATTTTTTGAGGTTTCCACTACAGCATTTTTCAGCCCCACTTATGTAAATACAATGATATCTAATAGAGGGGGAATTATCATTATATTTCATTTTAAATGTTTGAGAAGGAAAAAGCTCATAGCACAAATCTGAACCAACACACTGTTTTCTTGATTTACAGGGTTTGAAGAGATACTGAATGAATAGCCCTCCCTAAAGCAATATTTCATGTACTTTCTATAGGTCTGTGAAATTTCTATAATGCAGCAAAATAAGCCTTGCCTCAGGTTTAATGTCTTCTGTTTATTAGCAGAATCTGTGCACCTGCTCAGGACACCTGCACATTTTAACGTAGCATTTTAAACCAGATTCAATCAAGTATGCATTAGCGCACTGACTCACCATCGGGTACGTTAAGGATTTAGGGTTCAATTCATAAATTGCTTAGCAAGATGGATGTCCCCTCTCTCCTGCCTCCTTGTCGCTCCTTCAGTCCCACCACCCCATGCAGAGGATTATCTATCACAGTAGAACAGTAGCTTTATCCTTACTGTCAAGTGGAATTAGGAGGTTATTTAACTCTTGGAGGCAAATCCATAAGACTCATGGGCTGTTGTTCATGAGACAACAGGAATTTTATTTGGGATTATAAATAGGCATATTTTCAAAAGGAAATATCTGTCAATCATGAGAACATGAACCTTGTGCATGACAATTTTTCTTTTCATTTGTAACAGCAGCGGCCAAGCCTGGTTCCTATACGTAGCAGGGAAAAAAAAAAACATTGTAAGCCCTTTTTAATTTTTTTTCTATCTAAGTTCAGGTTTATTGTCCTTGTTGGGTGCTTTCTCAAAATATGTGCATTTATTTTTCAAGTAAAATATGATGCATTAGTAAAATGTTGTGTTTCTAATTGAAAACATTCTCTCACTTCTCTTCCTGCATCTGTGAACATTTAGTCTCGTTTTCCTTAATCAGCTACTGCTTTTTGGTCTATCTTTCATATTTACTCATTCAGTAAAAATAAAAAAAATAAATAAAATAAAATAAAATAAAATAAAATAAAATAAATAAAAGCTTTGGAGTCATTACTATTTCTCCAGCACCATTATAGGTGCTGGCACACAGCATCTAACAAGATAGAAAATGTTCTTTGCCCTGGTATAACATGTATCCTAGTGGTGGTGAAGGGTGAAATTATAGACAATAAATTAATGAATAAGCAGAAAAACAAAAATTAGGATGTACGTTACCATAACGGTAAATGATAAGAAAGAAATAAGCAGGGTAATACAATAAGAGGAAACTAATTTGAGTGGATTTCCAGTTTCTCTTTTTAATGGTATTCAATTAATTTTTATATTATTTTGTACACTAACTTTGAACTAGGTCCTGTTTGATAACGAGTCTACAAAGGTAAGCAGATGTGGCCTGTATCTTGGCAGAACTTACATTCCAGCAGAGAGAGGAATGTAAATAAATACAACAGTCTATGACAAGGGCTAGAAGAAGTTCTCTATGGTGAATGGGACAGGGTGATGCTCCGATGCTGCGCAGAGCGCAAAGGAGACTTTCCAGAATAAAGGAGAGCAGAGGGGACCATTAAAGGGGCAATCAGAATTAACTTAAGCTGTTATTAAAGAGCGTTGTGGGTAGACATGCAAAGGCACAGATGTTTAGACCATGTACATTTGAGGACTCCTGTTCAACATGTACAAAAAGAATCTTGTTGTCAGTTACCAGATCATGAATGTTTACGTGCTAGGCTTAAGTGTTTGGACTTCATTGTATTCGGACTCTGAAGGGAACTGGTGGAGGATTTTTGAATGACTAGAAGTGAGATCAGATTTGGGTTTTAGTGAGATCATTTGATCTCCTGGGATGAAAGCATCATTCTAGGGGCTACATGGGGGCCTGGGGAAAGGTAGAGGGAACAGCGAGAACATGCTACAAAAAGTGCAGGCACGACTCATAGGGCTTGAACTAAGGTGGGTGGCGCAGTGCAGGCTCTCGGTAAGTTTTTTTTTTTTTTAAGTGAAGAAAAATAAATGAAAGCCTGAATTAAAGAAGGGTCAAATAAGAAAATGATTTGGGAATGAAAATGGCTTATTGATTTAAGTAAACTCAAAGATGGCTTGTCGTTCCAATGAAATATAAAGTGCTCAAGTCCCAATAAGTGTCATGGTTTTCAACTAAGAGTGACTTTGCCCTTCAGAGAATATATGGCAGTTTATGGAGACATTTTTGGTTTTTACAACCTGGAAGCACAGGGAGGTACTACAGGCGTCTAGTAGGTAGACACCAGGGTTACTCCTAAGCATTTGACAATGCACAGAACAGTCCCCTACAACAAAGTATTATCCAGATCAAAATGTTAGTAGCGCCAAGGCTGAGAAACTATAGTTTAGAAGAATAATGTCACTAGGTGCGGGAAAGCCTATTTAGTACAAAGCCCTAAGACAAAAGCCACTGCATTGAGGGTGATGTCTAGGAGAAAAGTCTCACTCAAAGATTTAAAAGGGCTTTGATTCTAGGTCCACAAGCTTTGTTTGAGTCAGTCAAGTAACGAGACTGTTTCCTTCATCCCTGCTCTTCCTTTCTATGCCTTCAGAAAAGACACAGAAAAAAGACCTCTGTAGGACACATCTGACTCCGTGTGATATTTGCTTCTTTGTACTATGCACACATATTGCTGTTGGTCATGAATGAGGCAATGCAGGAATTTTCTAAAAACTTTGAAGGAGAAAAGAGCGACGTATTACATACTTGATAAGTAAACTCTCAGGCTTCAAAACATGGTTAAAAGCATGATGTAATGAATCATCAGAGAGAGAATCTATAATGGAACTGGAATATCTGAGATGGTTAGTTTCAATTAATGATGACAATAGCTAATATTTATTGAGTGATTACTAGCCATACACCCTTCTATTAGTTTATACACATTGTCTTACATAACCCTTAAACATCCCTATGAGGAAGGTAGAATAACCATCTGCATTTCACAGACAAGGAAACCAGAAAACAAAGGGACAGTTAATGACCTGGCAAAGTCCCTTGACTAGACAGTGTTGGAGCCCTGAGTCTGACATTAGAATCACACTCATACTTACTGCTATGCTGCCTCCCAGGTTACAAGCCCTAAATATTATAATGTTACCTTGCTTTTCACTTATAGATAAAAATAATCTAACCATTCCTGGAAATGAAATGGGAACAAACATGCAATAATGTCACCATGTTTCCTTAGGAGAATCTGTTGAGGATTTCAAATTTGGCAAGTGATTCTGTGATCAAGGGCTTGTCATTCTCCTCCAGATCATGAACACTGGTGGCAAGTGGGCGGATGATTTCAGTTGGTCTTAAATTGAGGTGACAGCTACTCCTTATTTCAACTGAACAGGAAAATTCTTAGCAGTCAGAAAACTTGAAATAAAAGAAAAATGGAAGCAGTTTCTTTAAAATTGAAAAATAACATTGCCCCATGTAAGTATTGTACAGCCTCTTTGTTTGGTGTGATAAACCTTTTGAAAGTGAAAATATATCTAGTGATGAACAAAAAAACCCATATAGGAATTAAGTCTTGTTGGAACTCACACAGCTTGCAAGAGTAAAATCTGTACTGATTCTATCTATACATATAAGCAAGTATGGAAACCAAGTAAATAATGCGTTTACAAATTAGGTCCCCAAGGTGCAAAACACTTGGCAGCAGAAATCTTGAAAACCACTTTTTTAAAAAACTCTTGATCAAAATAATAAGATTGGAACAGGACTTTGTTTTCTGTTTTTCTTTTTAAAATTATGCTTCAAGGATTTGTTTAAAAATATGAAATAAAATAAACTTGCAGCAGCCTTTAAATATGCATGGTTTTCTCCCAGAGATACAAAAAAACTAAATGTTTTGATAGAAAACGGGCAATTTTGAGTAATTTACAAAAGTTCCCAGCACTTGGCATAGAGTCTTTATACATAGTAGATGTTTGTCGAATGTTGAAGTTTCTGGAAAGTTTTCCCAAATGTTTAAAGGAATTAACAGGTAGTGTATAGTCTGAGATAAGTAAAATATTATATCTGAGAAGGATGAAGGAGAACCCAAGGAAATTTATAAGTAATTTGACTAATTTGGCCAAAGATTAAAAGGTAGAACTGAGGCTAATGTCTTCAGGAGCAACTTCCACTCCTATTTTATGGCTGAGGGGTGTACCTTATAATGACTTTTCATATAATTCTCCATAAAGCATATTCACCCATGTTATTTCACATAGACCTCCAATGTTCCTATTGGCAGTGTTACAGGTCTCCCCACTTTACAGGCTCAGAAAAGTTCAATAACCACCCTAATGCCAATATAGGATTTGAATCTTGGTCCTCAGACAATTAAGCCAGTATTTTTTTCCACCTTATAGCTTTTATACATATCTTTAGTCCATTCTGACACTAAGACCCATTGCGCCCTCTTATTTTCCAAGTGAGGAAACAATAATTTCCACTCTCATTTGGGCATTCTCCCACTCAAGTGTGGGAAGCAGCCCAGAGCTCCAAGAAAGCAAAGTGATTCTAATAACTTTCCACAATCTCTTCCCAATCCCACAGACTATTCTATCAACAGCCCTTCTGGCTTTAACTATCTTGGAAGCCAGGCTAGCAGATTTATTATATCATCCAGCAAATAGCTATCTTTTATCAGTTTTAGAGAGTGTGGGTTTTCTCTAATCCCTTACATTTCAGTGGTGGGTGAGGCATCGTTTGCTCTGTGCATCCTGACTCTCCCCCGTAGGAGCTCTGGTCTTTGGAGCTGGACTCAAAGAAATGTGTTTGTTGGCATGATCTCGTGCCACATCCAGTTACACAGTTCTGACATGGTCACACTCATCAGCATCTGTTCAAGTGGGTGAAAGCCAGTCTATTTCACAGTTAGCTGGGAAAGAGCTTGTTGGTTTGGGGTACTCCATGGCTGGTGGTGTAACATTATGGTGAGCGCTTTTCTTCCCTTCCTGCTCATGGAACACATCATATATTCCCAGCTGTCCCCTGGAATGAAGGCAAAGGTGTCTGCGCCTCCAGATAGAGAGGACTTTAATCCTTAATAACTTTACCAGGACCATCAAGTAGTGTCTTTTACTTATCCTCTTTCTGTTTTTTTTTTTTTAATTTTTCATTTATTCTACCCAAGAACAAGAAAAACAGACAAAATTGCCCACAAAATATGTGTGCACAGTAAAAGTTATGACAAGAATCTCTCCAAGATAAACAAGCCATAGTTCCATTTCTGCTGAAAATCCACCTCTTGCTGTCATGTAATGGTAATTCAGGCTTACTTCTTGGAATGATTCATGGATCAATGGCTTAAGCTGTAACTGATTTAAGAAACCAAATGGCAAATTTCCACTACAGAAGTTCAACATGGTTGTTAAAAAATAAGTTAAATTCTGAACCAAAAGATCAAGAAACTGTCCCATAGAGAAGCCTTTTCTTCTACCAAGTAGATATTTAGGTAATATTTAGATATCCCAATATTTATTTTAAAGCCTTTCCATTTTAGATTAAATCTGAATTTCCTAGTTGGGGAACCCATATTATTAACAGCCTGCTAAAAATAACACAAAATAAGGACATCATGGGAAGCAAGTCAAGGCAAGACAAAAACATGAAAGATGACAATTCATTTCAATAACTCTCTTTGGGGGTGTTAGAATTTGAAGTGAATAGAGACACTCTGATGGATGGTTACAATATTTTTCCTCCTTTAAATCTGATGGTTTTATTTTTAGTAAACAAATATTTTTAAGAATTTTCTAGCACTTTCCTCAAAGAAATAATTGGAATTACTCTTTTTCATATACCAATGGGAAATGACTTAACAAGGGTTGAATGCTCATTTTATTAAGCCCGTGCTTAGACTCTTCCGTTGTTAAATCAAGAGGATCCTCTGTTTAATTCCTGCCTTTTCAGTCCACTTTCTGATTTATGGTAGTTGGAGCTCATATGCTGTAATTAGTTTGCTGTAAAATCACCTTGAAGAGGTAGTCAAGTCAAGGAGTTAGAAAATCTGCGATTTGAAGGAATTTGAGATCCTTCATTTTGTGTATTGTCGGTGTAATCGATTTTCTTCTAATCACTAGTATTAGAAGGCTCTAACAAACCTTGAAGGCTAATCATATTGTGATAGATTTACATTATAGAGTGGTTAAATTTAAAGGAGTCAGATTTTAAACATTCATTTGATACTAAAGTGAGTACCAACATTTAGCCCTCAGCACTCTGACTTTGGATTCTATTGTGTCTGCTGCTTACTCAGTATTGACAGGACAAGTCCACAAATACTTTAAGATTTTTGATTCATAGAATCTAAATATCCCATCATGTTACTTAAAGTCAAATATCAACTAGAACCATAAGAATCAAACTAAGACTTTTCTAATAGGCTGTTTCTAAATATTTAACAGTTTTAAAAATATTTAACTAGTATTAACAGTTTGAGTCTTTGGAAAAATTTTAGTGAAGAGATTATTAAATTGTCTATAGGCTGGATTAAATATAGCATAAACTATCATCCATTTCATATAAGTTTTTAAAATCTTTATAGCTTAAGAGTAAAAAAATACATTTATGAGTTCTTGTTTCATCATTTTAATAGAAAAGAAGTTGAAAGGTAGAGAGTGAGTACTTCATTTCAAACTTTTAAGGGAAAATCTTAGAAAATGGGCCATCAAGGAAAAGTAAGGTATGTTTTTATTAACCTGATCGGTCTATCAGGCAGAGGCAGGCTTGACTCATTCTTCCCAATTCATTACAAGGATACGGTAGCCACATACTTGAGCTCATGAAGTCAGTATCCATCTTCAACCATGCTACAGACCATTATGACTTTTCACCTTTCCAATAGTCTCTCCAACCATTTTACCTACCATATCCAATTCCTCTCCCCAGGATCCATCCAGTTAAATATTAAAAACACAACGCAACTATTATTTTATAGAAAGGCTACTCCAACTCTCCTGGGCAGAACTGTTCTCTAGATCCTCTTATGAGCTATTATGACATCTTGATTAAATCATGTGCCTTGTTGGGACGCCTGGATGGCTCAGCCAGTTAGGCGTCCAACTTTGGCTCAGGTCATTATCTCATGGTTTGTAGGTTCGAGCCCTGCATCGGATTCTGTGCTGGCAGCTCAGAGCCTGGAGCCTGCTCCAGATTCTGTGTCTCCCTCTCTCTCTGCCCCTCCCTCACTCATACTCTGTCTCTCTCTGTCTCAAAAATAAATAAACTTAAAAAAAAAATGAACCTTGTTAATCCTCCATTACACTATGAACTTTTTAATGGTGATGAACCATGTTGTACCTAACCATGTTTGCATAAGTACATGATGAATGGGAAAAATTCTAAGGTACTTGGTTTTGCTTGAAGATACTTCCCAAGATTTATTCCCCTGTGAAATATTTGACCTATATGTAAACCGTGAACCATCTCAAATATTTCCAAAATGAGATTCAATTTTAAGAACATGATTTATAGATGCTCCAAGGTTAGGCATGAGCAAAATAAGTAAGCATTCCTGTTCACCTCTTAATGACTTAAAGAATATTATTTAGATACTTATAAGTATTGGTGGGAATGAATGCGTACAGATTTTTAGAAAGCACTTTAGTAAACTATGTATTTTATCTACATGATACAGGTAAACAGCTTTCTGCTTAAATTTTAGTTTTCAGTAAAGTGTTACTCTAAGCTGAAAGCAAAATATACAAATAGCTAAGCAGAGAGAGATAATAAATTAATTCAATGGAATGTCAGGGAAGAGTTTTTAAATAATTTGTATGAAAGTGCTAATGTGATGATATTATGGGTAAAGAAAAATTTTACATCATACACTATAATCATAACTGTCCAAAAAGATGTATAGGAAAATACTGATTGAAATAAAAATACAATGTGAAAAGACTTTTTTTTTCCCTACTTGTTAAATCTAAAATTGCTTTCCCTAAAACAAATGTATGATCTTTTACTTAAAGTAAAAATGTAAAACCTTAAACAAAGACAAAACACACTATTAACCTTTGGGATATTTTTCTTTTTCTTTTTTTTTTTTTAAGTTTATTTAATTTGAGAGAGAGAGAGAGAGAGAGAGTGTGTGTGTGTGTGTGTGTGTGTGTGTTCACACGCGCGCGCGCAAACGCATGCCCAAGTGGGGGAGGGGCAGAGAGAGAAGGAGACAGAGAATCCCAACAGGCTCTGAGCTGTCAGAGCAGAGCCTAATGCAAGGCTCCAACTCACCAACCATGAGATCATGACCTGAGCCGAAACCTGGAGTCGGTCGCTTAACTAACTGAGGCACCCAGGTGTCCCTGGGGTATTTTTCATAATAGAGTCCTAAAATATTAAAGATGGAATGGGAGTTAATAACCATGTTTTTCACACTTCTCTGAGAAAATCCAGGCCTCCATCAAGGTGCCTGTGTATTTGAAGGTGGCAGGCAATGGTACAAAGTGGCAGCTTCTGTCCCCCACCCTCTCATTCAACCAGAACACCTCTACTCTTACCTATTTTATTTATTGTGGGTCTGTCAAATATATTGTTTGAAATAAGAATTTTGCTAATAAAATCAAATAAGCTTGAAAACTACACTTTAGGCACAAATGTTTTAAGTTATAGGTAAAGACACTGAGTCTTGGGAAGACAGAGTGACCCATGATTGTTCACTGAGATTAATGGAAGTGGTGTAGGGAGATATTAGGCCTCTTAATATTCCAGTTCATCATCGTTTCCATCACCCCTAAAGACATGCTATTCCCTGAATTACTGCACCAGTCTCCTCTCTAAACCACACATTACTCTGTGGGAGGAAGAAAAAAAGAAATCACATCAAGCTATTCTAGAGTCTTAAATGTCAAGTCAGGATCTATTTTTTGTTTGTTGGCTTGTTTTTTATTTTTAGGAGAGCACAAGAAGGGGAAGGGCAGAGCGAGGGGTACAGAGGATCTGCAGCAGGCTCTGTGCTGACAGTCTAACAGCAGCGGGGCTCGAATTCATGACCTGTGAGATCACGACTTAAGTTGGAGTTGGATGTTCAACCAACTGAACCACCCAGAAGCCCTAGGACTTGTCTTGATTAACTCATCTAAATCGAT
Source organism: Hyaena hyaena (assembly GCF_003009895.1). Lineage (NCBI taxonomy): Eukaryota > Metazoa > Chordata > Mammalia > Carnivora > Hyaenidae > Hyaena > Hyaena hyaena. Next base: position 115,032 of record NW_024081777.1, on the reverse strand, counting down.
CCAATGTGTGGAGAGTTTTCACTCTTGAATAAAGCTCAACGACCTCAACAAATACATAAGTTCTCTTCTATAGGGAAATGCGAGTTTGTAAACAGTCAACAAATTAAAAGAGAAAGAGAAAATTAAGGTTGGTTATAGAAAATACCTCTTCTATTATCAAACCACAACATACTGAAATGATAATTCTGATACTGATGCTTTCCAAAAGATCAACTTTATTTATTTATTTATTTATTTATTTATTTTTGAGATAAAGGGGGAGACAGATAGAGAGATAGATAGAGATAGATAGAGAAGGAGAGGGGCAGAGAGAAAGAGGCAGACAGAATCTCAAGCAGGCCCCACACTATCATTACAGAGCCTGATGTGGGGTTTGAAGTTACGAACCATGAGATCATGACCTGAGCCAAAATCAAGAGTCAGATGTTTAACCGACTGAGCCACCCACATGCCCCCAAAAGATCAACTTTATTGAGGTATAATTTATATACAATGAAATGCATCCATTTTAATAGCACAGGTCAATGAGCTTTGATAAATGAACACACCTTTGTGACCACTGTAATGACAAAGATACAGCACACTTTCATTGCCCCAAAAAACTTCTCGCATGCCTCTTTCAGGTCAACCTCATCTTCACCCCAGACCTGAAGCAACCACTGATCTCTTTTTGTTACCATTGATTTGTTTTGCCTTTTTAGTAATTAGCTATTACCGAGGCTGTTTCCTTGTTGTTCCAAAGTCATCGGTTTAATAGTATGTTATGTATAGATTGTACCATCACCATGAAAGCACAATTAGGCAATAGCTGGCACTTGCTATTTAGTTATGAGTTACATAAAATGCTAGAAAGGTCTGAACACCAGTCCATCAGCTCAACACTTACAGAACTGTTTCAGAGAAAGTGGTCCCTGCTTCTAACATTGGAATGGGTTGGATCCAATGATAGTATTCTAATAATTTCTCAAACCAGCATTTTACATTAAGTCTCACATTAGAGAGGACATCTTTTCCCCTTTGTAAGTACAAAACATCATTTAAAATGTGACCCTGCTTTGAAAAGAATCGTAGAGCCTGTCCATATCACATGAGGACATTTATGATCAAATATGAAATGACTCTGCTTCCCTCTCCACTTCTCATATTAAAATATTGCCAATTGGTTTTCAAGATTTTCTCCTACTGCAGCAACTTAAAAATAATTTGGATATCAATTTTTTTGCTTACTGTTGTGTTGTGATTCTTTCCTCTGTTGTCACAAGTATGAATATCAGGTAATGGGCACCATTCATTTTTGTGCTTAGTAGTTTTCCTGGGGTGCCAGTGACAGGAGAAATGTATGCATTAAAACAAGCGTGATGAAAAGCAGCTCTCTTTATAATTTCAGCCCAGCTGCTGTATTGATGGATACAATCTCTAGCACATGTTCCAGGTGGCTTCTAATGCCTGACTCCCTGCAGAAGCCTCTATTTGCACATCTTAAACCACTTATTGGATTTGAACAGGATTTTTCAGCCTGAGTGCAGTAACAGTGTTCACTTGTGTAATATTTGTAAATCCTGGCTTTACATTTCACTCACTGAACCATCGTCAGAAGACATTCAACAGTGCTTTGTGCATCCCCGATTCTCTTCTTTGGATTAGATGGGGTCCATTTTGTGGGGCTACAAAGTGTATTGGCAAATATACTTCCATCACTGTTGGCATGTACAATAAAGAGCAATTCAATTAGTCAGCTTTCTCGAATGGTGCTTTTCTTTGTCTTCAAATGATATAAAATTCATTGAAAGCTTTTATAGTCAAACTGTACAAAGTTTAGCTTTTTATTCAAAATAACAGAGCTCCAAAGGCTCTGCCCAGTGCATTTGCCCCTTTGTTTAAAACTCTACTTACTACTGTATCTGTTGCTCTGAATTATGTGCTTAGGACTTTTGTTCAATGCTGACAACACTCTAGCATGACACCCTGTATCCTGCACAATTCAAGGATTTTATGGTTATGGGTGAGAGCTGGTACTGACTAAAGCAAATGCTCTCTTTCAGTTTGAAATGAAATACCTCAAGCAACCTCCAGGCAGATATTTTGCTATGCTCTTTGTTTGCAAGTAATACAAATTTCAGGATTTCCTAATATAACTGATATCTCTGCTTGCTTATCTAAATCGTGTAACATTTAAGAGACTCGTTAATGGGTTAGCTCACCAATTAGCAGGAATGACAAATGCCTGTGATTTATAGGCAATGCCCCACGTGTGATTATGTTGCTGAACCACAAAGAAACCTTATTTCTTAACTGTATGCCACTAGAATTAATTGTACATCAACTCATTTGTAGCTCTGAGCCTCTGGCTTTTATTTTAAAGATTCCCATCCCTGAAAGGTTGGGCTTCTTGTAGCTGAAGAAGTTCTTTTCCTAGTGAACACCATTGGTATTCAGAAGGACTGTAGGTCATGTGGACTAAAGCACGGGGTGTCTGTATCCTCTGTGTAGAATAAAGACATATTCTCTTGTTGAGTGATGCTTGTGAGTTGGTATTCCATGGAGGTTGCTTGAGTTGTGACCTGAATTCAATTACATGTATGTGCAATGTGGATTATTACAACAGGGTACTCTGAAGGGTGCTGGGGAGATAGAGAAACAAGAATCGTGACCTAATGATTGCGTTTAGCTTTGGAGTGGGCTTACATCAATGTTCTTTGCTGAACTCTCAAAAGCACAAAGGCTAAGCATGCCTATGTGGCAGTGGACTGGATATAATAAACTAAGGGGCCATTATACATCTTGTGGGTCAATAATTCTTGAGCTAAGAGGGATTTGCATCCTAAGAAGAACTTTTCCTTTACCAGCAGTAGCGTCTGTCATGTTCAAAGTCTACTTTCTGAAAGATACTAAAACATAGTCTATTGTGAAGATCTTGTATTTTCACAGTTATTAAAGTATTCATTAAGTACATAAGCCTAATAAAAGGTCCAAATATGTTTTAGGACTTTTGTGAGTTTGGTGGGGGAACAAACAAATAAGGCACAAGATAAAAGTAACAAATAAAACATGAGATAGTAAGTGTGGTGCTTTCTAGTTGCTCAAAGTCCTCACATGTTGTGTCATGAGCGAGGTGTAAATGGATATGCTTACACTATGTAGCTTACACGATCTTTGCAATAAAAATTTTTATGGATTATGTGGGACTTTTTAAAAATAAAATGGAGTGAAAAACGTGCATTCAGAGTTATTTGTATCAGAGTACAAAGTATGTTAAACTGCACATCTAGGCATTTATATCTGGCTCTCCACATTCTGAATTGACTACTTGTGACCTATTTTACTGCCATTTCCTGCCTTTTCTTTGGTCACAGTGGCCTGAAATTTTTCAATTATATTATAATTAGCCAGCCACATGATTTGGCATAATAAAGTCAGATATCAGAGCAAGATGACGAGTAAATTGGGCCAATAAGGACTTCACATTTGCTTCTTCTAAGTCTTATCTGCGTCTGAAATAAATTTCAAAAAGGAATTCCATTTTCTCTAGTTGATGGATTCAAACACACCTGAGAGAGACTGGCTTCAAACTAAGCCATTCTCTACCATTTGGAGAATTCCAGAATACTGCTTTGCTTAAGCCAGAGCCATTAGGCAGTGATGCCCTTTCCTATCAGTTGTGACATACTTCACTGAGGATGGCACTTCTGACACATTCCTGCCTCACATGACAGTCACTTAAGGGAACTAACTATCCAGGCAAATTCCACTGTACATCCTTGGCATCTGTGTATTTTTAGTCACCCCAAAGATACTGTCTTGCCCTACCTTCTCCACAGCCTCATGATAGTGGCTGCTAAACGCATCAAACTTCCAGCATGGACAGGTCAGCACGTCTTTCCTAGAGGAACACACTCATCACCTCATTATCATTCAGCAAGGCAGAGGAGAAAAACTGCTTCTCATTCAGAGTAGCTTAGACAAATGGCTGTTAAGTTTCTCACTAAAGACCATCGAGCAAAAACGGGAGGGTAGAACCCTGTAATTACTGCAGGGCCCCAAGCCAAGGTAACCACAACATTTTAGACAAAATAATACTGCAAGAGCCATCGTATGTTGAGATATGCTTAGGAGAACTGATTTACCTGCCATGATGGCCAAATTCAGTATTTGTGAGGATTTTTTATAAAAGGCGCTTTACCATTCTGTGCCACTGCGCCCCCCTGCACCCCTCTCGGCTTCCTTATGACACCATTACAAATCTAACAATATTTAATAAAGAAGAGTTTTTGAACCCTGATTTTACTATGGGTTTTCATGATCAATCATCCCCCTGCTGCACAAACACACACACAGCATACAGGCACACGCGTACGAGCGCACGCACACACACACACACACAATCATCAAACAACAGTGCTGAAGAAAGAACTACATATTAACTAGAACACTGGATCCCATGCGTTGACCATGGGATTCCTCCTCTATCCAGGGCAGTACATAGCTTCACTTTAACTTTGCAGCCCTTATAAAACAACTCATTAAGCCACAAAAATCTGCTTCTGTTTATCACATACAGACAGACCCATGCTGATGCACACTATATTAGAAAGCAAGAATATGGCACCACAAATAGGTCTCTGTTACGAGAATGGCTCCCTAGGTTGCTATCTTAGAAGCATGCACTTTCCCATCATCCTGCTGGAATTTCAGTTTTCCATCACAATGGGTGTCCATGTAATGTACATCTCTCTTAAAGGTACGCTCAAGTCTTCCAAGAAATTGTTCTCGATATGGTCATTGAGAAGTTGCCTTACAATGGGATGTTGTCTTCAAGTATGGCTATTCAAAAGAGAAAATAATTGGGGGAGGGGGAGTGTTGCTGGCATACATTTCTATAGTGAAATCTATGAAATCATGATATGATATGAGAATTAGTAATTGGCAAAGTCACCCAAATAGCGAACAGCCCAGAAAAGGGTAACAGACACAAATCCAAGTCAATAATTCTAGAAAGTGGTTGAATATATGTGTATTTAGAACTTGCTGGTCTGGAAGTATAAGTGCAACCTATGCGATTTGCTAAATGAAAATAAAGCTTGCAGACACCACAAAGGAGTTGGGAAAATATATGCATTTGCAAAACATTCAATCATGCATTGACAGTCTGATAATTCAGCCACCCTTGTATTCCTATGTAATTCTCTTTACAACATTCCTATTCAGTGATTGGGTATTGTAGTCACTAATATTACCATCTTCGGCATACAGTATGGGATTGTATTTCCTGATCATTTATGTTTGGAGTCAAATGTATACTTCTTGCCAACGAGTTGTAAATGGAAATAATGTGTCACTCACAGGCTGCAGCATTTAGTTGCCCATTCATAAACTTCTACAACGCATTACTTTTCTCTCAGCCATGATGACTGGGCAACATTCAAGATGATAGTTGTTCAATCAGCCTGGGTCTAGGTCAGTCAAATGGTCAAAACATCTCTGCCAACCCATGACGGATACAGAGCATGAAAGACATTGTTTGGAGTCCCTGAATTTTGGTATTTTTTTGGTCATTTCCGAGTTTTTCCTGATGGATGCAACAACCTCTGCTAAGAAAAACTCAGTGATCACAAAGACATTATTTTAAAAAGTATCCTGTTCCATTTTTGGATTTCTCTGAGGTTTAATTTTCATGTTTCTTACATTGAACTACCATTTGTCTTCTTATGACATCCTGTTACTCATATAGTTTTATTCCAGAGGGTATAGAATGCAGCACTAATTGCCCTTCACTTGATTACCTATCATTTTCATTTAGCTGTTTATTCAGCAAACATTACTGATCACCTATTAAATGCCTGGTAATAAGCTGAATGAATGGCACCAAGAATAAAGAAAATATAGACCCTGCCTTAGAAGAGTTTACACTCAAGTAAGTGTAGTCCCCTAGTCTTATGAGTGAACACCACAGAGTGGTGGGCAATGTAGCTGGGGTAATGGGCTAGACAACCATGCCCGTGCTGGCTGGTGCTTTAGGGTTAAGTTGCCTTCGTAAGCATTATCCTACTTATTATTATCACCATCACTTTCACTGATAGGCTTCAAAATCTTGTAAAGAGGGAGACTGGAAAGATAATTTTATGATTAGTATTATTTTCCATCTTTTAGACAATTAAGAAACAGTTGGCGTGGTTAAGGAATATGTTCACACCCTCACATGGAATAACATTTGCTGCCCAGGCTACCACCCAGCATGTGTATCTCCAAAGAATGCACTCCCTCCAGGCCCCAATCCTGGATGTCACACTCCCAGGAAGTTTCACCAGACTGAATGCCAACCAGCAGAAGGTGAAGTAGACAACATTTCCGGGTCATAGAACGATCATAGAAACTACTGCAAGAACCATAACAGACCGTTTGTTTTATCCACCAGAGGCTGTAAAGAACTTTGAGGCTACTACAGGAAAATCAATACTCTTGTCATCTTAATTTTTTCTGTCTTTTTATATTTGTTGTCTAATTTTGAATGCCTCGCTGGCATATCTTAATAATAGGTTTCTGAAACAAGGATCATTATAGACTGTAAGTTAGGTGAACAGCCTAATGGCCTAATGTTGAGAAGAAGGTTTCAAGCCAAGAGATGGGATTTTTGAGAAAATTGTTGCAACCCCTGTCCACTGGCACCTTTAGTAAAAAGCATACATGACATTATGATTGCCAGAGCTTTTCCTTGTGACGGCACAGTCTGGTGGAATATATCTGCCGGGTTGTTTTTGGTCTACCCGGCTCCTCCTTCCTCACCACCCCTTCCCTCCCACTGTAGCTGACATGCTTCCACGCATAAAAATTAATGTTCCCATTTCAGCTCAGTCATTTGGCAGGAACGAGTTTGTAAGCCAAAGCAAACACGGAAGGAGGGAAAGAAATAAAGCATGGACAAGAGGCACGCAGAGGACATTTGGAGATTTTACAAAATGAGCATCAGAATTACATTATGACAACAACAACAAAACGTTCTTTTAATTTGTTCATTATTTTCTGAACTTGTATCAAACCAGTGCTAAGCAGCACTCAGTAACAAAGTAAGAAACCAAAGTTAAACAGAAAACACTAAAATCAGAGGTAAGACGTGAAGTTTATATTAGAATTAACAAAGATATAAAGGATATATAATATGATTTTAGATTTTCTGTGAGGTATGCATTTTGTCCATTATAAATTTTATCCAAAGATTAATTTTTCTAACATTTTTTTTTTACCATTGCCCATTATGAGCTTTGTAAAACATCTGTGCTAATTTATATTTTGTTATGCACGGGCCTCAACCAACATAGGAGCTTAATTTAAAGTGCTAATTTTTCTTATTGTTATTTCCTTCACCCTGAAAACACTGATATTTCCAACAGTTCCAATAGCCCCTGAAAGAGTATGCTATAGTCTGCCAAGTGCGCAGAACACTCGCAGGGTGGTTTCCTTACAGGATAGCAGGAGACTAGCACACAACAGTGCAGGTCATTAAATAATAGATATGGCAATGATAATTTTAACATTTTATGTAAAATGCTTTTAAAATACAAGGAAGATTTACCATTTAGCTGAGTGTCTAGTAACAATAGTAAATTATTAGAAACACAACTACAGGAAAATTATATTTAAAATCATCTATGTATATGTTTCATGAAGAAAAATAGATGAAGTAATTAGCTGGTGAGACGTATTTCATTTCAAAAATTAAAAATAAAGCCTCTTAGGGGCTCCTGGGTGGCTCAGTCGGTTGAGTGGCTGACTTCGGCTCAGGTCATGATCTCATGGTTTGTGGGTTCCAGCCCCGTGTGGGGATCTGTGCTGACAGCTCAGAGCCTGGGGCCTGCTTCAGATTCTGTGTCTCTTTTGCTTCCCCTCCCTTGTTCATGCTCTGTCTCTGTCTCTCAAAAATAAATAAACGTGAAAAAAAATAATAAAAACCTCATAGAGAAATACTTAGAGATGTGGGTAGAAGGTGCATCAGTAACTGCCCAGACCATACCCTTCCACAATTATACCCCCAAATGTAGATTTAACCTCAACATTGATACACTGTCCTACTCAAGTACAGTGCTCTCCTAGGTCATGGAAATAAGGTGGATTTTTCTCCAAAGAAAAAAACCAATTGAAATTTTATATTTCTCCCCTGTCACGTCCTATTCTCTTAAGGAGCCAAAGCAAAATATATGGGGAATTAATGCAAGGCCCGGTATTTTTATCCCTATGTATGCCGATCTGTAACCACAGCCATAAAACTTTCAAAATCAAATGACCTTTTTTATGTCTACTTTTATTTGTCTTGTATTCCAATTGCAAAGAAAGTCTATAAAACAGTTGCACTCTGTAACTTGTGATATTCAATTCAAGTTGTCAAAATAATGAAGGAATGGCTATAGTTTAAAAATAGATTTGTCTGTGGCCATTAGAGTAGGTAAAAGAATCGCATTACTGAAAGAAATGACACTAATAAATAAAATTTATCTGGATTTAATTTCTAGGCAAGGAAGAAAACAAGATTCGGGACATTCTATTTTATACAAGTTGATTTCTAATTGAGCGCTAAGATTTTGCTTAATGTCAATGATTAATTTACTCAACAATTTAAAAAATCTTTCTGATACTCGGTCTCCTCGTTTAAAGTTTAGAGTTTTCTTTTAATATCTCTATAATTTTTATGAGATAAGTGAATGGATAATGTTTCATTTAATTTTAATTTGTCAGCAAGTGACTGCATTGTATGATCAGCAAATAGCACAATTAGGAACATGTCAAAGGATATAATATAAAAGTTCTGGCCACTTTTGAAGAATATAATATTGTGAGCAAATAAAGCCCACACAAATTAGTGTGTGGCAACTTTAGCTACAGCAAAGTCACAATTATGCTTCATGGGAGTCATAAAAATTATGCCATTTGCCAGGTGGACTCAAATTCAGATTATGCTTAAACATCAAAAGAACATGCCTTCAGTTGTCCTTCTAGAGAGTTTGCTTGTTTGCTTGCTGTCTTCATTCAATCCTTTATTGGCTTGGGATACAAAAGTTCTGGCCACTAGTCTCAGCTCTGACACAAATGTCCTTGCTGAGCCTCTCTTTCTTTATCTGTGAACTAAATGGCTGAATTAGCTAATCCTTAAAACCAGTTCTAGATCTATGACTCCAGAATACTTGATTAGACCATAAAATCTCCATCTTTTCTGACTATAAAATGTTATGCTTTTCAATACTTCCTGCTCTCTAACTCTAACAAGAGCAGCTAATCCACAATTCATCTTGCAGAAACGAGTGGACAGCCTACAAAACAACCCCCAGTGATCCACACCTCCAATATCTTATAATCTTGTGAAGTCTTGCCTCAAAATGAACCAAGACTGGCCTGTGTGATTGAACAAATGGGGCAGAAGTGATAATGTGTGACTTATGAGGATAGGTCATAAGAGGCATTGCAGCTTTGGCTTCTTGATTACATAATCTGGAGGAAGCCAGCTGCCATGTGGTGAGGGCACCCAAGCTACCCTGTGTATAGGCATTCAGTTAACATCCTGGGAATGTGGGTCCTCAGCCCCAGTACAGCCTTCAGACAGCAGCAGCCCTCTGACTTCCATCACGTAACCCCAGTGAGAATTGCCCTGTCAAGTGCTTCCTGAATACCTCTCCTAAAGAATTTGCAAACATAGAAACAATTGCTTACACCATTAAGATTGGAGTAAGTTGTGACTTAGCTATAGGAACTGGTATACAAGGGCAAAAGAAATGTTTTCTTCAGTGAGAAGAAGAGAAAACTATAACAGGGAGGAGACAAAATGCCTTCTGATGTTATCAATTCTGTATTATTATAAAGAAAATAAGTTACATTCTCCTTAGTGCAATTCTGAAAAGTACACGCAATATATATTCAAAACACACTAGTCGCATAATATTCTAATGGGTTTTGAGTATGTGTTTGCAGAGAAATCGCAATCACTAAGACGTCATTGTTAATCTTAACGGACGCAAGGTGAAATGGGAGAGGCAGGATTCTGTACAATTGTTCCCAAATCTCCCTTCTCCATAACCACCAGGCACAACTCTCATACACTAAAGATGACTACAGTTGAGGTTCTTAGGCCTTCTCAGCCTTCTAAGGGAAGTGCTGTTGCTCTCTGAAACTTTCAAATTGCAAAATCATAAGGAAAAAAGGGGGATGAGGAGAATAAAAGTCAAATGGAACATGTTATGTTAAAGACTCTCCAGAAAGTTTGGAAAAGAAAAGTATTATGGCAAGTGGGTTGTAAGAAAATTAGAAAGAGAAAAACTTGGGAGCAGGGGTGCTTTGTATTTTAAGTATCTTTAGTATTCTCTGATAGACATAAGCAAACAATGGGATTTATTGCATTGAATGATTTTTGCCCAAAAAGCTGTACATTTTTAAAAACCATTATTCCAGCATTTCCTGTATTGTCAATTCTTATAATGACAAAAGCAAGAAAGTATGAAATGTAAGGGAGGCAGACTGTTTGAGAATATTGCAAAAGGTGCTACCGAAACCAATAGTGACAAAGGGGAGTTCAGTACCAAACCAGGTGTGAAGCACCTGCATGGTATGGAGGTAGAAACTCCAACTAGATGGGAGTAGATGTGTGGGAGTGGAGAGAGACAGGCAAGGACAAATCGACAAATCTGGAGAGGCTTTGTGTGCTTTGTCTTTTTCTTCTGGCTGGGGGCTCTCAGACATTGGTCCATGGAGTGGCTTCATCAAAATTCCCAGGGTTAGAGTCTGAGCTCACCAAATTCCTAGTGAATCAACGTCATCAGAGGCAAAGCATTCGACCAGGTGAGTGTGGTGGGCAACCAGGGCTGGGATTTCTGTGGAGGCAATGTAATTCTATTAGACTTTTGAGCATGAGTAGGGTGATCAGTGATGTTATTTGGAAAGCTGATTCTAAATGCAGTGCAGATAGATAATGAGATATAGGTAAAGGAACAAGCAAGTTAGGAAGCAAGGAAGGAAACTTCTCAGAATTTCTAGTAGTAAATGATTAGGGAAACAAAGCAGCCATGCTGGGGTTGGAGATAGAAATGGAAAAACATTGCTGATTTAGAATCCATAGATGTTTGGGAGCAGCAGGATGTGGAGCACATAATTTATATATTTAATCATCAGGGACACGTTCACTGCATCCCCAAATCGTCAATCTGTCTGGCACTAACTAAAAGTGTTTTAAAGAAAGAAATGCTTTTAGTTTATCATTATTGAAAAGGGCTTAAAATCTAACTATGCCTGGTTGAAGAGACACAATGAAAATCATTCACAGACCTACAAATCAGATAACTACAATATCAACTAAAAAGTGTGATAACCTGACATCAGATTAGTTCTCCTTTAAATGAAGAGTGATTATAAAGTAGGAAGATACTGGAGCACCTGAGTAGCTCAGTCAGTTAAGTGGTTGACTCTTGATTTTGGCTCAGGTCATGATCTCACAGTCAGGAGTTCAAGCCCCACATTGGGCTTTGTGCTCACAGCCTGGAGAATGCTTTGGATCCTCTGTCTCCCTCTTTCTGCCCCTACCCCATTCACCACCCTCTCTCTCCCTCTTCCTCTCTCTCTCAAAAATAAATAAATGTTAAAAATGTTTAAAAAATAAAGTAAGAACATACTAGGAATAATGAACATATACTGCAATGATTTCATAATTTTTCCCACAAGAATAAAGAGAAGCTGTGTTGATTTGAAGGATAATGCATGTCAATATGGGATAAAACCTAAACTTCATTCAATTAAAAGTGGATTTTATGCATGTTAGGCATTTACAGGCTAGAATAATATCTGAATATTTTGAACACATTATGAACAAAGACCTTGCCTTGCTCCATTCTCTGTGCTGGGAATTTTACCACCTACCTATCCTTATTTATCTACTTACTGATCAGTTACTCATAAGACACTTACAATGTACCCAGCATTGCTCTAAATTCTTTTTTCTTAATTTTTAATGTTTATTTTTTTTAGAGAGAAAAAGAGAGAGAGAGGGCAGGGGAGGGGAAGAGAGAGAGAGGGAGACACAGAATCTGAAGCAGGCTCCAGGCTCTGAGCTGTCAGCACAGAGCCTGATGCAGGACTTAAACCCACAAACTGTGAGATCATGACCTGAGCCGAAGTCAGAGGCTTAACTGAATGAGCCACCCAGGTGCCCCAGCTAAATTCTTAATAAGTATATTATTCTTTATAAAGCTTCATAAGATTGGCATTAGCTGTAGTTACAGTTTCTCCATTTTACAGAGAGAAAAACTGAGGCACTAAGAGGTTAAGTAATTTGCCCCAACTCACACAGCTGGCAAGAGGCAGAGCTGATTCGAACCCAGGCAATCAGGCTCTAGAATCTGCGCTCTCAGCCACTTCCATAATATATTCTCCATTATTATTAATGAAAGAAAGAAAGAGAGAGAGATGGATGGAAGGGTGGGAGGGAGGGAGAAAGAGAGAAGAGAGGAAGGAGGGAACGAAGGAAAGAAGGAAGGAAGGAAGGAAGGAAGGAAGGAAGGAAGGAAGGAAGGAAGGAAGGAAGGAAGGAAGGAAGGAAGGAAGGAAACATTGATTTACTGCATGGTCCATACAGCCATTAAACAAATATTTTGAATATTTTGAACCAGGTACTGTATTTTACCTTACTCTGCAGTATGGCCATTTCTTAGAAATGCAAAAATATACATTAAAGATGATAGCAGCTGTAGAGCAGGATTTACCTGAACTAAATTCGTGAGACCATTATTCTCAATGCAGAGTCCATGTAAATTGAGTCTTTCAGAACCTTTTCTTTTATTTCATTAACTTGAGGGTAAATTATTGATTTTCTGGGTTTATTTTTTAAAGCACCTATAGTGAACTCTTGGTCATAAATATTCAAAATCAATACTGACTATTAACAACAAAATGGATTACCTTTTCTCTTTAAGGAATTCCAAATAGATAAATAGGAGGGATTTTAGAGACTAGAAATATAAGAGATACCATTTCTATGAAGAGCTGCATCAAAACACTGACTTTTTCAAGGAAAGAAAAGTCTAAAGAGGTAGATTTATTTACTGATCTGAATAACATTCCCAAAGTATTATGGATGCTAAAGAAGTTGTAGGCAATACAAAAGATATTATATTGAGATATCAGAAAATAAATAGGAAGTCTCAGCAATGCCCATTGTCATGACTAGGAAAATAAAATTTCAGTTCTGAAAACCTGAGACACGAGCATTTACTTGAACTTCAAGTTGGTTATTTTATACATAGATGGAGAAGATATCTTTAAAAATATAAATATAAAATCCACAATCTGGTTTGCTGAGAGAACTCTTAAGATCTTGTTTCCAGTTCATCCATAGACCTCTCCACCCAGACCCATTTTTTACCAGCTCTTGTGTCTGTTAACAATGACTATTAGATTGTAAACATATAGAGAATACTCAGCAATATATTATATTATAGAGAGCCCAGAAGGCAATGTTATCAGATACATGGTAAATAAAATTGTGCGTGGATATCATCATGTTGTGGTTATAACTTTACAACTTTAAGTGCCATCTTTCATTGGGAATTTTTTTTTTAACCATTGCCTCATTAAAACTGCTCAGTTGGAGAAGTACAAAAACATACTTCTTTTTATTTCCCTCGGAATATTCTGGGTTACCTATTTATCTGCAGAACTTTGAAACAGATTCTCTCGCTTCAATGAATATGAGGTAGCAATTTAGTACCTGGTCTATACCAAGAATTATTTATAACAACACTGAATAATGTATAAGTTTTGACTGTGACAACAGTGAGATGTCTTTGGGAAACTATAATGAAGGCGCATTATTATAGAAGAACACCTTAGAAGCTTGTGAAAGAAATTCCAGTCTAATAGAGTTATGAAGAAGTATCAAATATAAATGAGTTAGTTAACGTGAACGGGAGGAAGTGCTAAGTACCTTCAGTGTTAGGGAGGCTCTGTAATGTGGGTGATTTTATGCTTTCCTGCCTTTATTCTATTGTGAAATGCTGACTGATATGCCCTTTAAATTAGATCAAATCAATTTGAGATTTAAACTTAAAGTGAACCTAGGGATTCTGATAACAAATGGGTTGGTAAAACTCCAGCATCATTTTCAATCTTACTGCTTAGAAGATTTTTTTTAACTGTCTTTCTTTCCATAGTGATTTCTTCTCTTTGAGAAATAGGTTTTTACCTGGATTTACCATTAGCAAAAGGTATAGTTCTGATTTATATAATTCTGAATTGGAAGTTTATATTTTAATATTAATAATTAGTAGCATTAAAATATTAATATATTTTAAAATTATCTTAACATGTTTTAATACTTTAACATTAATAATTAATACTTTTAATATTACAAAGTCATTACAATATTGAAAGGCTTTAAAACAGACAGCAGATTTCTAGATTACATCCAGAACTAACAGAATGAATTTCTTCATCAGACACCTACCAGTTCACTTACAAATTCTGAGGATCACGTAGATAATATATCTTCAAGGTCTGTCTATAGACTGTTTACAGAGTTTAAAACAAGAACAAGTCAGGGTGCCTGGGTGGCTCAGTCGGTTAAGCATCCGACTTCAGCTCAGGTCATGATCTCATGGTTCCTGGGTTCAAGCCCCATGTTGGGCTCTGTGCTGACAGCCAGCTCAGAGCCTGGAGCCTGTTTCAGATTCTGTGTCTCCCTCTCTCTTTGACCTTCCCCTGCTCACACTGTCTCTCTCTCTGTCTCTGTCTCTCTCTCTCTCTCTGTCTGAAATACATAAAAAAAACATTTAAAAAATGAAAACAAGTTATTGGCTTTCCAATTTCTTTTCTTTGTCCTGGTTTCTCTTCTTTCTCCCTCCAAATTCATTGAGCACAAGTTTAGGAGGAATGTCTATCTCTCTTTTTTCTTTACCAATGTTTCTTCTCTAGAATTTTTTTTTGAAAGAAAAAGACTACACTACCACAAAGTTTCATGGCTGTTATAACTTCTAAAAGAGAAAAAGAAATCAAGCCAATTCCAATGGAAGAAAAAAATCAGTAGTATAATGATACATGTCAGAGCTGTGGGGTGAAAAGTTGATGCCATTTTAGACATTTAATACATTTACTTAATGATTTCTTTTACCTCTAGAATACTGATACAGAGCTTGATGCAACATCATTAGAAGTCAATTTAAAATCAATAAATTGTGGATGCTCTAAGCCAGGCGTAACATACACTTTGAGTCAAAAGGCTTAGTTACAAAGCTAATCATCCCAAGTGCAACTCCATTGCACGCTTTCATTTCACACCCAGAGAGCAGGCAGTCAAATCCCAAATGGAGGAGGTATACAAACAGGTTTCAGTATGCACACACTGCTACCCTGGGGCTGGGGATGTTGCGTATTTGTGTACACAGTATATGAACGTGTGCAGAGCAAGTGGGGATTACAGCTGAACTACCGCATAACTAAATACACTGCTGCAGAAAAAAAACTTTACAGGAACAAACTAAAGGTGAAAAACACCTTTTCGAGAGTGCTTCCAGGAAATTCCACAATGTTTTCTCATCATTACGATATGAAAATCACTAGAATAAATAGAAACAAGTTTCTTTTCCTCCCTGATTCCCACCCACCATGTACAGGCTACAGAGAATAGCCCTTTTCTGTTGTCACTCTTTAGCAACTTTGAGCCAGTGTTTTTAGCAGTTCACCCTCTCCATTATATTGTGCTGTAAAATGCAGCACGGTTCAGCACATCAGAGCATCATTTCCCCAAGGTTTTATAAAAATCATTAATATGAAACATTAATGTGAAGGACCCGTAGGCCTTTTTTTGTGAAGAGTTTAAATCCATTGACTTGTAACTGGCTTTTAAAATGACATTTTTCCTTGCTGCCTTCAATCCAGTCCAAATTTAAAAAAAAAATAATAAAATAAAAAGATGCCAGATGTCATGAGGCCAATAAGCAGGTGGGCTGAAGCTTCTGTACCAATTCAAACTGGCACCGCATCAAACCTGGTGGGTATAACCTTTAATTCACTGCTTCCCTGGCACCAGATCTACTTCCATCTGCTCCGCCGCGCTAAGCTGTGCTTGTTTCTGTGCAGGGACGATGCCAACAATGCAAACTGTCTCCTACATGTGCAGGGAATCATCAGTGCAACTAGTTTTTCGAGACCCATATGGTGGCATCTGCGAATGCACACTGTCAGCATCACCGCCTGTACCACCCTTCGAGTTTTAAGAATGGGAGGAGAGAACGCCAGTTTGTAATTCACTATTGAGAGCCAGGAGGAAAACTTTTTCCTTCCTTCCGAGTGCTTTTATTGGGGTCGTTGGACGTGAACACCCACGGTATCGGAAGAGGCATGATTTGATTTTGGCTCAGGAGCTAAGAACTCCAGGAAGACCCTCCATGAATGTCATACCCAGAGATGGTCCCCATGTGTACTTGCTAAAGAAGCCTGGAGCAGCAGAGCCCAAAGTCGTCCTCCAGCCATTCACCGACACTCCAGAAGCTATCTTTTAAGAGTTCTATCTTGGTTCCATTAAGACCTTGAATTCTAAGATTTAAATAGATGAGGGGCGTGGGGAGGCATATCTTGTTTGACTGGAAAATGAATTAAGGTGGGAAAACACGTTTGTTTCATTAGTGTCTACATTCAGCATGCTCTAGAAATACTGAGTATTCTTGAACAATGGTTTTTCATGAAGAATGACCCTTAATCTACTCATTCATTTTGTATCATTTGCTGAGCCCTGATGAGGTGATTTGAAGGAAATGCACAGGCGCACACCGATTGTGCTTTGTGAATTGGTGGGAAAGGCATACACTGCAGCATACAGCCGATTGCCTTAGAGTCCAGAGCTCCCAAATGAAACAGTGAATTTTCTAGATTCATGGTTACTGACAATTCCCCACTCCGTTCCAGCTCGGTACAAATGCTCAGAGTCTGACTTCATTGGCCTTATGGCAGGAGTCCCTGATCAGCACTCTACTGCTAACCAGACAAACAGGATTTGTTAGTTTTCTTGTTTATCATCTATTTCTCTGAATGACCACAATTTCTGTTAAGAGAAAGACTTTACTTAGCTTACCATTCTAAACTTAGCTCCTAGAAAGGTATCCAGCATATAGTAGTTACTCAATGAATACTTAATAAATAAATTTATAAACACAGAGAAAATTCTGCTTTTAGGTAGTGTTAAAGAAAAAATACATATATTCCAGAATATATGAGATATAGCAAATGTGGGCTAATCTAAGTGAATTAACATTGCTATTCATAAGTAACAATATGCCCACAATACTATATACTGAACACCAACTTTATGCTAAACACTTTCCTAAGCAATTCACATTCTTTATGTTATTTTATAATTTTAGCAACCTTATTGGATACTGATCTGATTCCCATTGTACAACTGAGAAAATCAGTCCTGCAAAGTTTAGCTGGGAAGCCATAGAAGCCCAGAGCCAAACCGAGCTCTGACTCCAGAGTCCAAACTTTTAATCACAACATTAAAAGGCCTCCCTTCTATCAAAATATTTGGTAAATTCAGCCTAAATCAAATGGGGAAAAAGTGTCAGACAAATAGGTTTATGTTTCTACCATATGTTAGGTATTATTTTGAAAATTTCTTGTTAAACTATTGTTATCATTCTTGGGTTAATATTTTGGGGCAGGTATGTGTTTAACTTTGTATTTGTTTAAAAAGACATTCATATTATGCCATATATGAAACATGCGTATCTCACTAAGAATCCTAAAATTCACAAGTATGAAAAATATAATTCTCACTCTCTTAACACCCGTCTCTGATGGTTACATTTCTGCATATATGGGAACTCTTGATTGCTGTATTAGTGATCTCAATACCATCTGGCAAAATAAAGATCTTGAAATACAAGGCAGACTCATTTAGGGAAAGGATCATGATAATTGTAGTGCAATATTTGTCACACGCATGTTTGAGAATGTTAATTCACCTGATAAATGTTAGCAACTGAAACTGGGAAGACAATAGCTTTCCTAAACATAAAATTATTGAAAAAATGATTAATTATCACTGATTTTAGTTGTCACTGTACTCAGTGAAATAGTTTAAGCAGCACACCCAGAACCTGATGACATTGTCTCACCAAAAAAAATATGTGCCATAAAATCACAGTCACTATAAATTCACACCTATGTAGATCCTGCCTTTAACATGTAAGGATTTCTTTGGGAACTTGACAATTTTTTTTATGCTTTGATTAATTTAATCCATCCTTTTACTTACACTTAATTCCTAGCTTTCTTCGGTCCACACGTGTACATGTACACACACACACACACACACACTTTTTCCTAGAAACATAAAGAAGGAAGGAAGGAAGGAAAGAAAGAAGGAAGGAAGAAAAAGAGTGGAGTGAAGGAAGGAAGGAAGGAAGGAAGAAAGGAAGGATAGAAGGGAGGGAGGGAATGAGGAAGAAAAATAACTTAATTATGTTAACACCTACTACAGGGAGCATTTCCACCAGAAATTCAGCCAAGAGTCCAGTCTCCAAGTGCATTTCTTCCCAACAATTAGTTTTAGTAATGCTAGAGAGAAATTAGAGCAGGATGGAAAGAGTCAGAGAATGGAGAGATTTTTAAAAAGGCAAATGGAGTATGAAAAAGTAAAATTTAAACAGCAGAGAATAGACACTGCAAACAGAAAGGAGGGCACTGGACACACAAACATGGGAGCACACACTCAAAATGAATGCTAGAGATCATGGCTTCTTAAAGAATATGGCTAATCTCAGGCTGCAATAATTTTTCTAGTTCACTGAATTGCTTCAAGGATCAAATACGATAATGGATATGACACTGCGTTGTTCAATGTGGCATACAACACAAATGTAAGGTGACTTTTTATAAGCATTATTATCATTCCTTATTGCCAGCCATGGCCCAAACACTTTTGTCAACACAAAAGGGACAGGCGAGGCTCCCATCATCAGAAAAGTCTGACTCCAAATGGCAGATGCCTTGAAAATGACCACTTTGCACATTTAAGTTCCACTTCATCTCACACCCAAGCTGCCAGGTCAACTGACTTGAGCTTCATAAACGTAAATCAGCACATTTTGGTCTCAGGGACCACTGTCCTCATTTGAATTCAGGGAGGTCTTGGAACTTGGAATCTGTTCCAGTTTAAACCTCAATGGAAAATCCCCTTGACTGTGATTCATTGGAGGAGGTTAAATATCACCCCAGGGCAGCTTCCCAAGATGGTAGGACTGAAGGTATAATCCAGTTTAGGATCACTATCCTCCCTCCTGACCCTAGTCCCAGCTTTGATTACAAAGACCATCCAGGCTATACACAAGAGTGAGGAGAAAGAAATCAACAAGCTTCTCTCTGCTGTCACATTGGTCACTCTATCTTTGCCTTCCTTGACCTTCCCATGCCTACTCTCCCAGCTCCTTCAGAAAATTGGGCATGTAATGGTGCCAGCTCTATCCAGTTCCAACACTGAATGAAAATATGCTCATTAACCAAGACATTATAGCAGGAACACAGCTGAAAACTTATTTACCATCCCCATATCTAAGCACTTCATGTGTTCAATCCTCATAACAATCCTGCTTGATAGACGAGAAAACTACAGCTTGAGGAGATGAAGAGAATTGCTTAGGAAGAAGAGCAATAGAAATGGCAGAGATGGGTTCCAAACCTGGGTTTGGATATACACAACTGAGCTCTGGACCCAGTGCCAGTGCTTGGAAACGCGGGAAGATGGGCTCTACTGGGAAGTAACGAAGCTTGGAATCATAATGGCACATCTTGCAAGAGTCTTTCACTTGAAGACCTTTTTGTGAAAAAAAAAAAAAATCCAAGTAAACAGAACGTATAATGGAGTAGAAAGTCATGAAGACATGAATTTTTAATTTAAAAAATGCAAGAATTCAAGTAATTGCCTGCGTTTCATGGCTATCTTGTCACAGGAGAAGCTCCTGCCCTTTATTCTGTCATTTGGGGTAGGCCAGAGCGGGGGAAGCAGACTGTGAATACCACAGGGTCCTCTGATATACCCCTAATAAATTCCTGTGTGCTCCACAAACAAAAAACATGTATGATACTCTCAATTGAATAAACATGATCTAAAATGCTTCTCATTCATTTAATATATGCTCACTGTTTGCCTACCCAAGTGGGGCACTGTGCTATGCATACTGGTACTTGTAATCAGTATAGCAATTGAGGTCTGGAAAGATTATAATTAATTGAGCTGTTTTATTACTTTTCAGTGTCTTGCTTCTGCCCTCAGATAGATGGTCCTCAATAGTAGTGTGAATAGGCTCTTTTTATACTCCTTATTTCTACCTGGTGGCAAATAAAATTGTAGAAGGAAGAAAGACATAATTCCATCATAATGTCATCAGAACACAAAGTTATTATAGGACAAGTCTAGATGAAGGCAGAGTCGAGGCAGAGGTAACAGGGAAAAGGGAAAAGTAATGAAAATATGACAGAAAAGGATATGGGACTCCTGCTGAGAATGTACCCCACTGAATTCTGAATTTCTCCAGGTTGAGTGATCACTAAGCCATACGAAAATGAAAGGTACTTATTTTAAGTACATAAGACATGTGTCCCAAGCCAATCATTCTAGTAGTGATGCTCAGCGTGAGAACAAGAATAAGCATGAAGGTAGGGGGAAAGATGGACAGGCAGACAGAGAGAGAGAAAGAGAAAGAGAGAGAGAGAGAGAACACATAAAAAGATACCAACAAAGGAATTAAAAAGGGTTTTTTTGTTGTTGATTTGAGCTTTGAGGCATACTGAAGGAGATAATGAATGGCTATTGATATTGGGAAGTTTCTAGTTCCAGTTTTCAACATTCATAATTAGATATTCTGTAAGATTTTGACTCAGGAGTTTAAGACTCCCTCCACCTTTCAGGTGTCTGCAGTTGGGGATTTGAAGCTGCCCAGTTAAGCTGAATAACACATGTAATCCAGGCATTTAAATGCATCCTTGTGTTTCCTAATAGGTGATAATAACTGCTATCCTCTTTTGTGCACCTTTCTGTGTGGAGCACTGTTCTAAATGAATTTTCTGGATTAAACCATTTGCTTGGCTGCCTCTTCTTAGCTCAGGGTGTCATGCAGGTGTGGTCAGATGGTGGCTGGAACTAGAACAGCTGGGAACTGGCAGGGCTTCCCTCTCTTCATTTAGCCAAAGATTCTCCATGTGGTCTCTCCGCATGGACCAGGTTGGACTTTCCGAGCATGGCAGCCCCAGGGCAGTGGCACTGCTCACGTGGAGACCTGTGCACCAGCACGGGGGTTCTGTGCCACATTCTCCTTCATTAGCAAGCATCAGAAGTTATGCAGCATCACTTCCACCACATTCTCTTGGTAATGAGCAAGCTGCAATCTACTCAGAATTAAGGAAAGGGCAATTAAGCTCTACCTCTTTCTAAGAAATTGGCAGTGTTCTAGAACAGCATACAGCATTGTAATGGCCTCTTTGGAAAATATAATCAGTCACAGAGACAAATATGGATATGTAGATATAGATACTTGGCTCTACTGAATGTATCAGTCTATCGAATGTATATGTATATTACACACACACACACACACACACACACACTAAGATTTCTCAAAGTATGGTCTGTAGATCCTTTCCAGTAACAGAATCATCTGACTTCTGCCAAACATTGTTTGAAGGACATGCTACCTTCCACGTCCCTACAGTGGTTTGCCTTCCATTTTCCTTAAGTTGCAGTAGATTCTAGTCCCACCCTATCTGCAGCAAGGTGTGTGTGGTTCAGTAAGAATTAGTCCCAAGTGACTCTAGAATCTAGGGCTGAGCCTTTTGGATAATAGCGTCAACCAACCCCTCCCCACTTCTAAGAGAATCTAGATGGGATTCATTCCCGCCTCCTTTCTCCATTATAGATTTTGTACCTAAAGTCAACTTTCCACAGAACCAGAGCCTTCTTTCTCCATGTAAGAGGGCCTGTAATTTCCCCAAAGCCTCAGGGTTCCCAAGTTGACCACCCTTTATTATCAGACAACACCTATCAGACAACACCTGACACTCAATAATTTGGACTCCTTGCTACTCAGACAGTTTGCATGTCCCTGTCACCCTTACTCTCAACCTTAGAGATCACGGGGAGAAAAGATTCCTGTCCTGGAACACAGATTCACACAGCCTCATGTCTAATAATCCTAAATTAGGCCATCCTTTGCCCTTGTCACTGTGATGTTTTCTTTCCTAGGGTCCTTTAGAATGCCCAGTTATTTGTGGAAGTAGAAAATTATATACATTAAGATTTGCAAATTCTAACATTGCTCCTGCACAAAGGACGTAATGTAAAAAAAAAAAAAAAAAAAGAAAGTGATTCACTGGGTATATCCTGGGTATAAAACTGGAAACTACTGACTTACTTGTTTGTTATCTCATTCACGTTGATAACTAGCAGTCACATTCTGCCTAGATGTTTGCTTAATAAGTGGATTGAGGGGAACCTGGCTGGCTTAGTCAGTGAAGCATGCAACTCTTGATTTCAGGGTCATGAATTCAAACCCTATGTTTGGTATAGAGCTTACTTAAAAAAAACAACTTAAAAATAAGCAGATTGATTATTTACTGCAAAATTATTGGTCTTTATATTAGAATTCGTTACTTGTAGGTGCCTCAAATTTGACATGCTGATGTGTCTGAACATCAGAAATTTCAAAATGACTGTTTACTCAGCAGGTGCAATTTACAGTCATGTTTCTGTGGCCTGTAAATTTTTTAAATATTTCTTAATAGCCAGAATATAAACATGGAGAGATAGTTTAAAAATTGGATTTCTAGCTTCTTTTGAAAAATCACTGGAGCTGGCACCACAACGCCCATGTTGCTTTCAGCCAATTATCAGTTAGTTGATGGCGAGTAGCTGTTCTCTTTGCACCTGGCTGGTGGCTAATCTGTTTTACTTATTTTGCATATCCTCCTTGGCCCCCAAGGGCGTTAAGTTTGAGACACTTAATAAATTTCATATCTAAAATATTCAGCTTATCAAATGATGGATAGTAATAAAGCTTGTATTATAATTGGCATATCTATTGAAATACAGAAGAGCAATGGAAAATGTCAAGAGAGCTACTCAATGTACAATCACCCAAGAGTAATAGTAGAGCTATTTGGTGGTAATTTATCTGTCAACCTCAATACACACCTAGGATCTGGAAAGGAGATAAAGAAGCATCTGAGCAGACTGAAAATATGGCAGGAAATTCATGCAATAGAATTCATGCACGTTCCTCATAGGTGAGTTCTTGAAACCCTCATTCAACACCCATTTGCTTTTATTTTAGATCATGAAAGTAGAAAACTTGGAGTGACAAAGCTTCTACAAATAACCCATAATCCTATTACATAGAACACTATACCATCTAGGTAACTGCACACAGATTTGTTATTTATTTATTTATTAAGTTTATTCATTTGTTTTGAGAGACAGAGAGAGAGAGATTGGGGGAGAGAGAGAAAGAGAGATAGAGAGAGAATGAGAGCATTAGTAAGGGAGGGGCAGAGACAGAGGGAGAGAGAGACAACTCCAAGCAGGCATGCTTAGAGCAGAGCCCAATGTAGGGCTCAATCTCGAGACTACAAGATGGAGACCTGAGCTAATATCAAGAGTCAGATGCTTAACTAAACGAGGCACACAGGTGCCCCAGCATATCCAGGTTTTAAAATATGGGTACCATGTTGTGTATTTACATGTATATATACTACAAATCATTTTTTATAGAATTTCTTTTCAATTAACAAATCCTGAATTTTCCCCTTGTTATATTTTCTTTTACATGCTTTTTAGTAACTGTAGTATTCAACAATATATATGCACCATGATTTAATCGGCATAGCTTTTTTTTCTAACTTTTATCACTGCTGACATTATTTAATAAGCATCCTTGAAAATGATGCTTATTATTTTCTCTCTATATTATGATTATGCTCTTAGTAATGTATGAATATAAACAGTATGAAGCACAAAAATTGGAGATTGTGGTTCAAATGATAATTATATTTCTAACATTTTAGATACTTATTTTAGAAAGACTTCTGTCTTAATCTGTTTGGACTACTTTAACAAACTACCTTAGACTGAGTGGCTTATAAACAACAAACATCAATTTTCCAGTTTGGGAGCCTGAGATGTCCAAAATCATACTGCCAGTCCTGAGTGTCTTTTATAAGGTCACTAATCCCATTCGTGAGGGCTCACCCTCATAATCTGGTCAACTCTCAATGGTCCCACCCCAGTATATCATTACATTGAAGATTAGGCTTCAACATATGAATTTGGATCCTAGCTGTTATACAATAAGTTTATTTCTAAATAGTGAAGCTAATAAATATGTTTTTCTGTTCTAAGTGTTAAGTTTCAACTGTCTGGAAAAATCTTCACAAAAGTTCAATATCTTATTTACCAGTGATACTAGGTAAATGAGATATTATTACTTACGAGATATTTCCAACTGATATCTACATTACTATGTAGAGTACAAGGTATTCTGTGATAGCATTAAGTATGACATCATTTGTGGAGAATCCTATGCATATCAATTATCCATTGCCACAATAACGCTATGTTAGAAATGACCACACCATTTAATAGCAAACAACAATATAGATTCATGAAATCCATTAATCTGTGGGTCAGAAATTTAGTCCGATCTTGGCTGGGAACTTCTTGTATTGAATCAGCTCAGTCACATATCTGGTGGTGTGAGCCGTTATGCACAGGCATGGCAGGGTGGATTGTGACTACCTGGCTTTTCCGTTATGTGTCATCTTCCATCAGACCGGTCATGGAGTCATGTTCCCATGGTGATGCAAAAGGAAGAGCATCATCAGAAGTGCTCAAGTGCTTTTTCTAGATTCTTTGATCACATCTCATTGACCAAAGAAAATCATATGGCCAACCCCCAAGCCAGAGTGAAGAAATGCAATATTTATCCAGCATAGAGTGTGGCTTCAGGATGTGTGATAGATTTGGCCATTAATGAAATCAGTCTTCCATTCTATAGAAAACATTTTTAGATTTTTCTATTTTTACTTTTTTTAAGGTTATTTATTTTGAGAGAGAGAGACAGAGCATATGAGCAGGGGAGGGGCAGAGAGGGAGGAGAAAGAGAGAGAGAATCCCATGCAGGGCTCTATGCGGGGCTCAAACTTAGGAAGAGCAACATTATGACCTGAGCCAAAACCAAGAGTCCAGTGCTTAACTGACTAAGCCACCCAGGAACCCCTGGTTTTTCTATTTTTAGATTGTTACCCCAGGCTTCCTGAGCTTGTGTTGCTGACATACTGCTCCAGTACACTTGAGAGCCCATTAAACCTGGAAAAGAGGGCAACATCTGATTCCTCTTCATAACTCCACAATGTAGGGACAAACAAAAAACTGTTGTATCCAAATGGGAAAAAGAACATTATGGAAGAAACATCTATTGGGATGCAGCTGGACAAATCTGATATAGCTGGAGAAAATTTCTCTTGGCCTTGACTGACATATATTCATTTCAGAACCAAAAACTGAAAAGAGCATCTGGTATTTTATAACGAGTCTTTGTTACAGTTTATTTTTAAGCTTGCATTTTATCATCCAACACAAAGTTAATTTCATACAAAACTAATTCCATGAGAGCATCAGGATGGATAAATGCTCACTGAGTAACTAAATGCTGGGTTTAATCAATTGATACTTGAATTATGTCCTATAAATAATTAATAGTAGAACTCTCTCTGCCTTATAATTCATCCAGACATGGCTTTCTATGTCTCCTTACCTCAAAACTAATATTTGTTATGGAGAGAAAGAATGGGGGGAAGGAATGGATACTAGCTACTCTACACAAACATATATCTTACCATGTGGGAAGTCTTACTAATAAAAGTTTGAAGAGAGAACTAGATGAGGAAACTCAGCAGATGAAAAGCAGAAGACTGTTAGTGGCAGTAAAGGACATATCTATTTTCCACAATTGCCCAATGAGATAGTAAGATGATAGAATTAGGAAACACACGTTGACAGAACTAATTTCATTGCTGTAAGTTAAGATATAACTTAAATCCTTTCAAACTTTAGGATATGAATTGCTCTGTAACAGCACTGTAAAAAAGAGAAAAGCCAATTGTACCTTTCTAAAATGTAAAATTACCATTATTATAAAAAGATGTTATATATCACATTGATATGTGATACAACATAAATGAACTTGAAACGTCACATTAGGTGAAAGAAGCCAGTCACAAACAAAACACCACATGTTGCATGTTTCCACTCATAATAAATGTCCAAGGTAGGCAACTCTGCAGAAAGAAAGATTGGAAGTTGCCTGGGGCTGGATTGGGGGGTAAGAATGAGGAATGAGTGTGAGTGGATACTGTTTCTTTGGGGGTTTAAAGTGTTCTAATACCAAATAATAGTGATGCTTGCACAACCCTAAAGATACTAAAAAAGTCATTTAACTGTATACTTTAAGTAGGTGAATTTTATGGTCTTTGAAATATACCTTGATAAAGTTGTAAAAAAATGTAAAGTTGAAACCTGTCAGATGCTTAGAAAGGGCAAACATTATGAAGACTATTGGATGTGAAGAGAATATTAATCATCAATGGCTTTTAATCAATTGGAATTATTTTACTAAAATATGAATGATTTTAAATGAATTATAATATCACTTATATTTAAGTAAATTGAGCTAAGGATCATTTTTATCATTAGTGTAATGAAAATTAGCTACATAGAAGCATTTGAGAGTTCCCTATTGAGTTTAAAAAATACAGTGAGAAAAAGAGAAAATGGAAGATCATATAATGAAGAGACAGGGGTAAATTCCATGGAAGGAAATGGAGGGAGTTGAAAAGAAGAAAATGATCAAATAAGCAGGAAAGAGGTCTGAGAGGAAAATAATGAGTTCTATCTTAGGATTCAAGTTTCCATGAAAGTTATCAGTATGAGGGCTAGACTAAGACAACATTCCCTTCCAAGTTGAATTATCACAGCATAACTTCTCATTTTAAAAAATGGATTCTGGAAAAAAAAACATGCATTTATATTCACAAATAATTTGTGAGACAAATATAAATAAAATACCTAATCTGCTGATTATATTATGTGTCTGTAAACTCACAGAACCCACCTAGCTCAGGAAGACTTGAAAAAGGATAGCTAATTTATGGGTATTCTCCAAGTGTACAGTCACTTATCCATATGTTATTTTTTAACTTTCCTTCAAGTTTTCCTGCTTGTCTTTGTGATTCTTTTTTTTTTTTAATATTTTTATTTATTTCTAGGAGAGAGAGAGAGACAGCGTGAGCAGGGGAGGGTCAAAGAGAGAGGGAGATACAGACTCTGAAATAGGCTCCAGGCTCTGAGCTGGCAGTCAGCACAGAGCCCGACGCGGGCCCGAACCCACGAACCGCGAGATCATGACCTAAGCGAAAGTCGGACGCCCAACCGACTAAGCCACCCAGGTGCCCCTGTGATTCTTTTCTTTTAATTTTTTAAAATGTTTTATTTATTTCTGGGACAGAGAGAGAGAGAGCAGAGGAGGGTCAGAGAGAGAGGGAGACACAGAATCTGAAACAGGCTCCAGGCTCTGAGCTGGCTGTCAGCACAGAGCCCAATACCAGGCTCGAACCCACGAACCACGAGATCATGATCTGAGCCAAAGCTGGACGGTTAACCAACTGAGCCACCCAGGCGCCCTGTCTTTGTGATTCTTTAAAACAAATGAGATGCTTTAAGAGTTAATGCAGGTGCTCACACACCTGATTACAGCAAGCCACACCACAGCCATGCACATTGACTCTGAAACCAAAAAGCTGTATTACAGACAGTCTGCTCTCACAACTTGCGTCAGCTAGCCTTACAACACCCAAAGATTCTGGAATAAGAATCAATCTATATCACATATCCCCAGTCACTTTTGTTGAAATCACATGCCCATGTCACACACAACATTCATATCGAATTACTTATTTCTTCTCTGTCAAGCAAAAGCTTAACCTTGGATTGACTTCTTAGCTTACAAGCAACACAAAGTTATTATGTGACCAAAAAAAGCTGAAGTACATTCGAAGAAGAGAGCATAAAGGGAAGGCCACCCATTTCAATCGGAGCCAAGGAAACCAAATGACAGTTCATAGCTTATATTGTCCCAGGTGAAACCTCACAACCGTAGTCACTCTTCAGCGTTCTGAGCTTCAGGATGTGTTTCCGGAAAGAAAATGAGGTAGGTTAAGTTTGAATATTTAAAGTGCACTAAGTGAGCATTCGGTAACAGCGACAAATCAACCATATAAGCATTTGTCCTTGTTTGAAACATACTGAGGAAACCACACTCTGAATAACTGCTAAGATTGATGTGAATAGTGGTTATACAACCTAAGAACTCATTCTGGAAAGTTCTCTGAGCCCAATCTGCACTGTTAATTCCTGTTAGCTCTTCCTCTTTCTTTTACTTGAGGATACACTATAACCAGAGATATGGCTTGATCCATTTTGGGAATATTCTTACCTGACTTCTTTATTTAATGCCAGAAGAGATACTCTTTTGTTCACTACCTTACCTCATATCTCAAATAATAAGTATGTGTTTATATATAATGGTAAGAATAAGTATTAAACATTTCAATGATGATACACAATAAACAGGACAGCAGAGAGAAGCAAATTTGGTAGTGAAGTTATATAACCATTTGAATTAATCCTTTCTTGCTTTATAGAGTGTAAGATTTCAATTTGTTGCAATTAAACAGCAATCTTTATTGCATCTAGCCAGATATGTTTATGCTATTGGCGCCCACTTGAATTAGGTTCTCTGAAATACAAAACTACAGAAATATGCTAGGGATACACAATTTAGGCTCCGGGGAGCATCTATGAAATTTACATTTGCATAGCTTGATTCATAGAAAGTACAGACCCAAATACTCATTAGAAAATTAAGCATGGCTTTAGAGGGCAGCACTACTGAACTCTAGCAGGAACAGAGAAATATATTTACATATAGTTCACAGGAAATGAAAGAGGAAAAAATAAAATCAAATTTTAGATACATGTGAAATATAAAGAAAACATTGCCAGAGTTATTGTAAAAAGAGTCACTAAAAATGTCAAGTCATTTTAGGGATAAACAGGGTTATTAATAGAAAGCCTTTCAAATAGCATTAGTGCAAAATTTTATAAAGGGATAGGGAAGCCTAGAGATCGTGGAAAAGATAAATAAAAATTGTTCTCATATTGAGAGAGAGAGAGAGAGATACACACAAAGGGAATGTGTAAGTTGTATTTATTTCATCTCAAATGAAATGAATTTTTGATGAGATAAGATATAAGCAATAGAGAATTAATTAGGAGAAGACCATTAAGATGCTTTATTGATTGGACCCTTTTTAAGCAAGAAAGGGAAAGTGTGAGAGAAAAGTGGATATTTTAGATGATCCTAGGAGGAAAAAGATTTATTGGAGATATAATCCTGGAACTACCTTTCTATAGGTAGATACAAGTCACTTACAGACATAAAGTTATATTAAAAATCAAATAGCATTTTATATTATACATTATCATTTATGTTATATATTTATAAAATGATATTGCATATCCCTTTACATATAACATAACTTTTACTTGGATAAAATTTCACTACAATTCCAATTTTTTAAAATGACAATATGACAAGAATCTAGATCTTTTAAATTTAGAAGTAAATCTTGGATCAAAAGCCAACTTTACAAAATTCAGATGGAAAGGCAGCTACCAGCGCTCAGTCACCTGAGATATTTGCCAAGAAGCCAGGTGCTTTGTGGGAACCTCTTCCATAGCTTAGCATCTGGGTTTTCTAAGTTGTTACCAAGGGAGGAAAAGGGAAAAAATATCCACCTCAGTGTGTCAGTGTGTAGTGCTGAGGTTACTGGCCTCTTCAGAACAATAATATGGAAATGTTTTCTTTTCAACAATGAGACTTACAAAATGGGAATAGAAATCCAAAGGTAACAAAATATTGTATGCTCGAAAATGTCTTTTCTGCATTATTTTTAATTTATGTTAAGACTGTATTAGCTTCAGAGTGTTTATCTATGTCCCCAAGAGAGGATTAGCTGGGAACATTCTTTAAGATAAACTAAAAGAACTATTTGGTGCTGGCACTGTTAAATTTTTCCGATGTGCAGGTGTTTGTAGTATTTGTACAGTTGCCTGATTGGTTTCCATCCAGGTAAATCCACAGAGAATTAGGTTTATCGTTGCAGGATGGAGAGGTGCAGAGGCTATTACAGGGTATAGTGAAAACCTGCCACTAGCCACTTCCATGCTGTTTTCTAAGAGTTTCATGTTCTGACTCTGAGAATATAGCCAAGTCTTCAATTCCTCATTAAATGTTTCTTGCTGATCTTTGCTGAATCCCATTCATCTTACTTTTTTCCAACATCTTTCACAATCAACTCTGCATTCATAACTCTGCATCAGTATTACAAAGTAAGAACATATATTGTTACGGACAAATAGTAAGCTATATCAAGAAGCTTGTTATTTTTACATGTGCTTTAGAACAGTACTAGAAAAAGAGTTGTCTTTTCCACTAAAATCAATTTCAGCCTTTTAAAACACCATAAACAAAAATTAACTTGAAGTGGACCACAGACCTAAAAGCAAAAGCTAAAATTATAAAACTCCTAGAAGAAAACATAAGAGAACAATTTAGTGTTCTTGGATTTGGCAAAGTTTTCTTACAGAAGACACACAAAGTATTAATATAAAGAAATAAATAGATAAAATAGACCTCAACAAAATTAAAAATGCAGCTCAAAATATTCAATAAAGAAAATAAATGATAAGCCATGCACTAGGAGACAATATTCTTAAAACAGATATCTATAATCTGGATATGTAAGTAAAGACCGCTTATAAAGCCTTAACAAAAAAAACAAAGGACCAATAAAAAATGGACACAAGATTTGATATTTAAAAAGATGCATCAATGGTTAATAAACACACGAAAAGGTACTCAGCACAATTAGTAGTGTTAAAAATGCAAACCAAAACCAAAATGAGATTTCATTTCCTATATACCAGGATGTCTAAAATGAGAAATATCGACACCAAATGCTGATTTGGATGCAGTGGATCTACAATTCTCCTCCATTATAGGACAGGTGCGAATAAAACAGCTAACATTAGAAAAAAGTTTGGCAGTTTCTTGTTAAGTTAAATACACATCTACTCCGTGGCCCAGCAGTTACACTCCTATATACTTAACCCACAAGAAATGAAAACATACTTCCACACAAAGAATTGTACATGAATATTCATAATATGCAAAGAATGGAAACAATCCAAATGCCTATCAACTAGTGAAAGAATAAATAAGATGTATTATATTCATACACTGCAATAATACTCAGAAATTAAAAGAATACACGTTACACACACACAGACACAATTAAGGTTTACCTGTTGCATTTTTTTAGGTTTATTGAATCCTGTATCTACACAGCTTTCAAGATTCTAAAATAATTTAACAGTTCACATTCTAAGAAAAACTTAAAAATATCCAACCCTGTGGTAGTCTTTTGTTTTTTAATAGAGGAGGTGGGTAGAGGCAGAAAGAAAAAGAGGGAAAGAAAGAGAGAGAGAGCAGACTCCACGCCCATGGGGGTTCAATTTCATGACCATGGGATCATGACCTGAGTTGAAATCCAGCTGGAAGTTCAACTGAGCCACCCAGGCATCCCAGTGATCGTCTTAACGGTCAGAACATAAAGCCAGTGTAATAAACTGAATTCTACGTTTTCTCTTCTTACATGCTTAAAATAGTAGTTTGAATATAAGTTTCATTTATTTTAATGTGAGATTAAAGGGAGGAAGAAAGTTATTAAAGCATAATTATAATATAATAAATCCTTCTATTTTTGTTATACTAAGAACTGTAATACAATGAATTACTTTAATTTTATAATAGGTGAAAGAAACATTCATTTGCAACTTTTGTTTAAAGAATTTAAATTAGAGGGAAACGTATGCTTACCTCTGTGAATAAAAAAGTAATGAAACTAGGCTTAATAGAAATTAAAATAAGAGGGAATCAAAGAAAAATGATTTACCAAAACTTATTACTTATTTACAATAGATTTAAGCCTTTATATTACATAAATTATATATATCAGTAAAGGGCCTTTCGGCTTCTCTCCAGGACCCTTGGCACACCTATAAATTTGAAGAAATGTTTCAATGCTCTTTTTTCTGATGAATTCTTTTACTACAAATTAAATACTTATTGTAAGCAAGTAATATTTTATATAGTTATTATATTTCTTCATTTCATTAGGGTGTGTATGCCTGGATTCATTCTAGACAATCCCCATACGTGGTGTGTTACCGCTTTTGTTAATGTGTAATTATGTACCATTAAAATAATAACAGCTGTCACTTATTCAGTACCTCCTATACCTGATGCTGTGCTAAACACCTTACCTACATTATCTCAATTAATCCTCACAACAGGCCTATGAAGTAGGGATAATAATTAAACCCCATTTTACAGATGAGGATTCAGTAGCTCTGAGAAATTAAGAAACATAACCAAAGTCTCACTGTTAAGAAATACTGGGGGTGGGGGGAGGGGGCGCCTGGGTGGCTTAGTCAGTTGAGTGTCGGACTTGGCTCACTTCATGATCTCAAGGTCTGTGTGTTGGAGGCCTGCATCGGGCTCTGTGCTGACAGCTCAGAGCCTGGAAGCTTCAGATTCTGTCTCCCTCTCTCTCCACCCCTCTCCTGCTCATCCTCGGTATCTCTCTCTCTCTCTCTCTCTCTCTCAAAAGTAAGCATTAAAAAAAAAAAGAAAGAAAGAAATACTGGAGCTGGTTCAAATTAAGTTCTTCATGACTTTAAAACTTGTATTTTCATTTTTTAAAATAATTCTTGTAATGTTTATCCATTTTTGTGTATGTGCGTGTGAGAGAGTGCACGTGCACGTGTACACAAGTGAGGGAGGGGCAGAGAGAGAGGGAGACAGAATCCCAAGCAGGCTCCAGGCTCCGAGCTGTTAGCACAGAGCCCGATGGGGGGCTTGAACTTAGGAACTGTGAAATCATGACCAGAACCAAAGTCGGATGCCCAGCCAACTTAGCCACCCAGGTGTCCCACAGCCTGTATCTTTAAATGCCAGAGTACACCAACCAACATTTGCTTCTCATAACTTGATACACATTATTTGTATATAACCAATGTTGCCTAAAATGGTGTGAGACCAGATATCCCAGATAACACAAAGAGAAACGGTCCACTGCGTTAGCGCAGTTCTCTCTCTCTCTCTCCTAGAAATAAATAAAAGTATTAAAAAAAGAAAAGATGGAATAGGGAAAGACAACGACTTTTTTAAAATTATAAAATATGGACATTGGTTTACAAAATTATATTTGGAATAAAAATCACACAGAACATAGAACAAAAAGGCAAAAATATGAAAAATATAAAAGAAAGGGTAGTAACATTTTTCTAAAATCCATACATACTTCTAGAAAGGAAACAGAAAATAAAAGGGGGGGCAGTATTTGTCACATATAAAATACAAAATATTATTTAAAATATTTTTTTAATGTTTTATTTATTTCTAGGAGAGAGAGAGAGAGACAGCGTGAGCAGGGGAGGGTCAGAGAGAGGGAGTCACAGACTGAAACAGGCTCCAGGCTCTGAGCTGGCAGTCAGCACAGAGCCCCATGCGGGGCTCGAACCCACGAACCGCGAGATCATGACCCAAGTGAAAGTCGGACGCTTAACCGACTAAGCCACCCAGGCGCCCCTACAAAATATTATTTTAAAAGAGAAACACACAAACCCCCAGATTGAAAGTGCTCATTTAGTACCCAATGAAGTCAGTGGAAAAAAGCCCACTATCCCAAAGCACACGGTCTCGAAAGTCCAGAATGCTGGAGACCGAAAGGAAAGATCCCAGAGAAAAGAAAGACTTCTACGAGGCACAGGAACTAAAATGGCGTCAGATCCTCAACAGCAACAAACATGGATCGTAGAAGGCAATGCAGTCATGTGTTCAACATTCTAAGGGAAAATTAGTTTTAACCCCAAATTTATATACAAATCACTCAAGGGTGAAGGTAAAATAAAGATATTTGCAAATGAACAAAGTATATTCTATTAGGTATTCTATTAGTTGAGACAACAGCACTTGTTAAAGTAAGACAGAATATTAATATGTCTGTTTTGTATTTACATATGCATATACCTATGCATTACATATTCAAATATAACTGAATATAATTTCATGTTTTTCTAAGAGGTGATAGTAGGTATAAGCACTACTAACCATGACTCTTGTCTCTGCAGTCATTCTGGAAACTCAGGCTACGGAAGTCCAAACACCTTCCTAGGTCACCAGGTTTCTCCCTCCCAGTTACATACAGGTGGGGAATGACTTGGAGGGCCATCCATACAAAGTCTTTATAAGCCTGAAAGTGGCACATATTATTTCTCGGAGCTGCTGGTCATCCTTTAGTTTCATGGAAACCATAGTCTCATCAGGTACTTAGAAAGAGGAAGAAGTGGAATTTGGTGAACAGCTAGCAGTCTTTACCATCAAAGTCTCCAAAATAAACTTTCAATGCTCACTTTTTTTTTTTAACTAAAAAGTGCAACCGTTGTGAATCCTGTCTACAAATGTGAAGAAAGCTGCTTTGGAACTACTAATTCTCAAGGAATATTTGTTCTCCACTCAAAGAGATTTCAAGACAGGCAATTTTCCTTCTTCCTCCTCAGGTGCAGAGAAAAGCAGTTATATTCTAGTTCATTCTTGCCTTGAAAGTGTAACTCCTGTGGGCGCTGCTCTCTGCTGAGTTGTCTTCTTACACTGCACACTGTAGTGAGGTTGGACTCTCTCCTGCTTATCCCCACACCACCCCCAAGAAGCTGTGAAAATTGAATTTTTCTGGCAGCACTTTCAGGATTTGGGTTCTGCTTCCCACCTCATGCTCCCTTTTATCTGGTTTCTGAGAGTTCTTTAGTTTCTAGTCAGATCATTGCTGGGCATTCAGTACTGGGAGAATCATTTTCAGCAGAAGTCATTCAGGATCTCTAATCTGCCATTCTTATGAAAATGTAGTAAGTATAGCTTGGCTCTTTATTTCACCCTTTCAACACTACTTGGTTAAGTAACTATGTGTACAGGTATTAATAACTGAAGAGTTCATAATGACTATTTGTTTACTACATCCAGTTTCATAAACCTAACTGGAAATGGAGTTTCCACCCTTTTCCCAAAGTCATTGTTGAAAGAGAAAACATGAACACGATTACATCAGTCTATAATTCATATTTCGAAGCCGACCAGGTGAGATTCCTTTAAAATGCAATTCATTATAAAGCAAAAATTAACTTTTTCAAAAATAATTACTTACCAACCCCAAACACCCTTCTCACATAGCCTGCCTCAAAGTTCTACTTGGAGTGGGTGATCGGCCACATGAACTGGACTTATGGCTGTATCTCATTAGATATATCCCATAAGTAAGCCACTGATATCACGTTTCCTGGAAATTTGAAACTGGGAAAGAGGGACCCTAATAAGGTCAAAGTTGAGTGCTGAGACTGTGAATTCACATAAGGCAAGGAGTGACTTTTATAAATTTATTTTCCTATATGTCCAAAGAAAACACAAGAATGTATCATTGATAAGAGACCCTTTAGTCACAGAATAAGGTACAGCTTCTGCTGGCATGGAAGGTTCCTTCTGAGGCCTGAATGTACTTGTTTCCCTTTTGTGGTTAAGATGGTTAACCCTCCAGCCAGACTCCAAATCCTTTTGCAACCAGCAATATGATCTTGCCGAACTATTTAGGCTCACTTTACTCCAGTTTTTTCAGGTGTAAAATGAGGATGATAATAATACCTACCTCACAGGATTACTGTGAGTGTGGTAGATTGGTGTTTATTTGCTTATTTACAGTTAGTTGTTGCCTTCCCTGTAAGAAGAGTGTACATTCCCCTTTCCAATGACAAGTGACAGGTAGTCTACTCCTGCATCATGACAGTCAGGTTGTGTGGCCCGCTTCAAGAAGGGGAATGTGAGCAAGAATAACAAATGGCAGAAGCTTTAAGGATCACTGCGTAGTTCAATACTTGCTTCTTATACCTCTGCCCCAAAACCTGGATCCTCAAATAAAGAAAACATTTTGGACAGTGCCATAGACAGTGTTGACCCTCAACTGACATGTAACATAAACAAGAAAAAAAATCTATGTTGTGGTAAGAATTCACAAAATCTTTGATACCATAGAATTATCCAGCAAAAGCCAACCATATACCAATTGGTACATAATTGTTATTGTACAGGGAGGCAATTACAGTCAAATAGCTAAAACGTAGATAGTATTTTTGAGACACTGGTATTATCAAAGAACTGCTTGTCTGAGTTGTTTTTTGAATGGGAGTGTCCAGGCCTCACTGCTCTATCATGGGCTTGTGTAGGGAAGACAACTTTTCTTTTTGGTTCATATGATTCTGAAAGAAGAGGAGAACCATTGGGTGTAGAGATAGGAGAAAAACATTGGAAAGCAGAGAAGCAACTATTCTGTTGAAGAGGAAGAACTGAGAATGATTATATTATTGTTTTCAAATAGTTTCTACTCTTCTAGGAGAATGATACATCCTTATTTGCTGACATTTGATTTCCAGAGCTACCTATCAGAATAATTCATTTACCCTTTCTACTGACTTTTAGGTTTGGCCAAGGAACTTGCTTTTTTCAATGAACCATGGCCAAGTGGCAGCTTTAGAAGATATTTCATTGTTTGGTTATTTTTCTATTTTCCTCTGCCTTGACTGTAAAATAAGGGCTACTACTTCAATTGAATCCCTACGTGAAAAACCTACAGCCAACATGTAATGGAGTGAGAAGTCAACCTTTGATATGTGAGCTACTGAGATTTGGAAATTTTTGTTTCCACAGCAGAACCTAGAAAAGACTGGCTAATACAGAAATTAATTAGAGGAGTACTTGAAATAGTTCCTGGCAAATAGCAAGCACTAAATGTTTGCTATAATAATACCTCTTCACAATCCCAGTACTGTTCCAATAAATGTCTCTTTTTTCTTAACATATGATCTCTCTATATGATCTCTCTCTCTATATGATCACTCTATTTCATCTCTCTATATCTGATCAAAACATTCTGTTAAAAAATACAACCAATTAGCTGGTAACTGTTTATACAGTACTCTATGATCAAAATATCATAAATGGTTGACAATGTAATTACAAGCATGTCATCATACTAGACAACACAATGTGTGGCCTTTCAAACCAAGGCTATTGTTTCTATTGGATAATTTCCAACAAACAGATAGTTATCTGAAATGAAATTTCCTAATTTAATAAGTAATAATATAAAATCCTCACAAATTGTTGAGCCATATCTTTCCTCCTTGGTTCTTTCTAATTTTAAAGGGGATAAAATGAATGAAACATCAGTGGAGAACATTATAATATGTGGGCAAGCTGACAAAAAGCTCAATTTGAAGTCATAGAAATTTCATTAAAACCACTTATTTGACCATCATTGTACATAAAATTAATCTTATTATATTTACAAAGATCTGTCAAATTTTCCCAGCAAAACAATACTTACAAATAAAATGTTCAAATCTTTGAATTTCAAGACTAATGAGACATAGAAGTTGGATTCCTTTTACCCCTGTAATTTTTCAAGTCACACTTAACGCTGTGTTATATTGATCCAAATTTGCCATTGCTAAATTATCAAAATATAAAATCTTAAATGAGTTAAATTCACTTTCTTTAGGAAAGATACGAAAGTAAATATTGTGTTTTATTAAATATGCCAATTAACAGAACTGCACACTATCTACAAATTATGTTTTAAAAATGCAGTGTGAGGTTTAATCCCAACACTACCTGTAATATACTTTATTCTTTATGAAGTCTCTGTTTCTTTTCTTAGTGCAAGGATATCCTTATTATTCATTACTAATAGTTATGTGCACATCAGGTATATAAAATTGGTATGAATCTGTAGCACAAAAACTCTTTCGCATATGACAGATATTGCTCTTTAAGGAAACAAGCCACCACCATCACCTCCTCGAGGAGTTGATCAAGCCACCACAAGTTGAAACAAGCCACCACAATCCATCCTCGAGTTTTTTAAGCAACTAATACATGCAAGCTATTGTCTGGGTGCTGTGGGTGAAAAAAATCCAGAAGACATAATCTTTGCTTCTTTTAAGCTTATTCTCTGGTACAGGTAATAGAGTGAAGAACTAACAGGACCGCACAATTTCATTCCCTTCTATCCAATCCACAGGAGTCGCCAACCCTCTTGACACAGCTGTCTCTACTCCTCCTTTCCCACTCACTTTCAACTCATCATAGAGTGGCTTCCCCCTCCAGGACTCCTGTGAAGCTGTTCTCATAAGTTAGATCACTCCGTTGCTGAATCCAGTGGATACTTCTCACTTCTTACTCATACAGGGTGGATTGCTCTTCTTGGAATGCTCTGGAACCCTAGGTCTCAGTGATACCATGTTCTCCATCATCTCCTTCTTTTTCTCTGTGGTGATCCTGTGTCCTCAGCCTCTGAACTTCTCATCCCCTGACATTCTTTAATGTGTTGGTGCTACCTCGGCATACTTATGTCTTGTCTTCTCACATATTCTCAACCACTCTGTGGTTTATATCTCCATTTCCATGCTTATGAATCCCGAATAGACATTTCCAGTCCCAATGTCTTTCTGAATTACAGACACAGACCTCTACTTGGATGTCCCATAGACATCCATCTATCCAAACTATACATGTCAGAGTCAAGTCCAAACTTTTATCTGGTTTATTCTTGTTTCTAACTCCAATGCCCGAATACATCATGCTTTCTCTCATCTCCAGCCTTTTGCTAATGCCAGTACTCCACCCTTTCTTGATCCATTTTGTCTGAGCTTAACCACCTGTCAAATGTTAATTCCTCCTCAAGCCTTCACTTGTACTCCAAAGTATGAATTTGGGATCCTCATAGGTATTCTCATTACATGTATCATAATGCCCTGTACCCCTCATTAGATTGTGGGCCTTGGGATAGCAAGTGACATGTCCATGACCCTCTGCATTGTCTCCAGGGCCTGGCACAGCGGAAGCTATAATGGAGCTGTTCTACCATGTGCAGAGTAGTAGAGTGGCTAAGGGCTAAGATTCCAAAGCAAACAGCCTGGCTGTAAGTCCTGATTCTGCCATATATGTAACTTTAGACAATCTATTGAATATCTTGTTACCCAGACCATGGGTATAATAGTTTCTTTTTCATGGAATTATTGTGAGAATTAAATTAGTTTACAAATCTTTACAAAGTGTACAAAAATAAGTTCCTGATATCTAAGAGTGCTAAATAAATATTAGTTACTATTTTCAGTTGAAAATGTATTGTGTTCTACCTGTCGATCAGGTAAAATCGATCAACAAATTTACCACAAACAATTTTAATCTAATGCTGAACATTGGCCTAGGAAGACAGTGCAATCTAACTGGAATGTACCGTTAACTAGAGCATCCACTTTACAATGTACACAGAGTAAGGAAGAGTCAATTTTACAGCCTCTGTCTATGCCTTCTCTTCCTAGACCCTTCTAGTTCCTCCAAGAAAAGACTTGATTGGTTAGAGTCCACATGTGACTGGACCACATTTGCTTGAATGGGGCTCTCAACCATTTCATAGGACTAGATGGGAAAATGTGATGTGCTTTAGATTTGCAGCATCTCCTCTGTTAAACTACCTTTTTCCAACTGCATAGTAAGAAGAGAAGAAGGAGATCTCACTTAGGCTTTGAATATAAACCATACATTCCCACGTAGTCTTGGACCAGAATTCTCCTTTTGGGAATCAGGTGCTCGCACAGCAATTAAAGCCTTCTGATTCACATTCTGCACCTGTTTCTGCATCCATTACACAGAATGACTTGGGAAACTGACAGGGCAAGATTCTAGCCTTCCTATGGCCTTGACTGAACACCGTCATAAAATAGAAAAGTAGCAGTTTATATTCCTAACACATGCCAATGTCCACCAGAGGCACTGAACTAGGGATGGTAGATTACTTGGGGTTGGGTGCTGTCCTAGATATAGACAGCCCTGCTCTCAAACAGTGTGGGGAATCTGCTAGGGGGGGGGGCAGATATGTGTAATACACTATAGCAAGTGTTTTAATAGAGATACATGCATACATAGGTAGGAATGAGGGAGCTCTCAGCTCTCCTTGAGAAAGTCAGGAAAAGCTTCAAAGGAGAAAGCATTCAGTTTTTGAGATTTAGAAAAGGGGCAAATGCTCTCAAAGGAAGCATGTGCAAAGCCACAGAGAGGCTAAACAGCAGGATGGATTTGAAGAAATAGTAGTAATTCCATCTGTCGTTAGCGTAGAAGCAGTGAGGAAACTGGCTCTCAGTGAAACTGGAGAGGTAGGCAAGAGCCACATAGATCACGGAGGACTGCATCTGGCTGGACTTTATCCTCTCATGGATGAAGGCACCAGCAGGGAGCTTGAAGTAGCTCTGTTTTAGTTTTAGTATAATCCTATAGAGGGAATGTGGTCTGAGGACAGAAGTGCACTCTTCCCAGCATGAAATTTTTTTCTAGGGTATGAATTGAACATTGAAAGTATATGGCTGAAATTTCTTTAGAGGGAAGATAAAGATA
Source organism: Hyaena hyaena (assembly GCF_003009895.1). Lineage (NCBI taxonomy): Eukaryota > Metazoa > Chordata > Mammalia > Carnivora > Hyaenidae > Hyaena > Hyaena hyaena. The sequence continues at coordinate 74,290 of NW_024081777.1, read as the reverse complement.
TTAATTCGTGTTGCCATAACCACAAGCAATAACTTAAAGACAGAGTACTCTAAACACAATTCTAATTTGATTGCCCCCTAAAAATGAAATGAACCTAACTAGCAAAACAGAGACAATTTCAAACCGTTAAAATTAGAAATGAGCTCATGTTTAAGTTCAATTTTATAGTCTTTTTTATGTAGGTTTCAGAAAATCTAGTAGATTCAATAAAATAAAATATACCAGACACCTGGTATAATTAAAGCAAGTGAACCAAGTGGTAAAAATATCTCTGATTGAGGCTATGTTTGATGTCTAGCCAGAAAGACTACAGATTCTGTGACTCTACAGTCTGAAATAAATATATTGGCTGGCATGTTGATAGAACAGAAATCTATTAATTATTTCTTATGGGTCAGAAAGTCACTACCTTGTTTTGTAAGGCCTAAGAAGGCCAGGAGGTTTTCCACTGGCTCCTTACATAGTTCAAAGCTATGTATCTTCTTACATTTATCCTATGAAATATCCAGAGGTAAGCTAGTTTGTTTGAGGAAAGTCCCCAGATGTTTTCCCATTTCCTTTTTACTCACTAGGGGAAACTGATCTACCATATAAATTATCTTTCACTTGTTGGCCACATCTAAAAGAGGTTGCCTGCAGTTTTCCACACTAGTTCCTTGTAAATGATCCTTAATTGTGAAATCTTCATTCCCCATCGCTTAAAATGTCACCTTTCACTTACGTCCCACAAGGGTGTTAATTCTAGTAAGGGATACAGTTAGCAGATAAGAGTGTTTTGAAATAAAAGGTTCTTGAAGTCCATTAAGAACCGATTTCTCCGTCCCAAAGCAGGAGGATGGGTGACAGGTATGGCAGAACAGCAGTTACGGTAAGGTGTTTATAACTTACAACTAATACACACTGTGATTCTGCCTCCAGGGCGCAGTTTCCATAGCAACTATCGTATCATCTGATCCTACAGATATTTTTAAGATGAAGATAAATTTTGTTAAGGATATGGATCAGGATCTCTAGGTAAATTTATTCCCTAAATCCACTGCTCCCAGTGACACCAGCAAGAGACTATTTTTTGACAGAAAATGTGCTATAGGAAGTATGTCTACGTATATGCTATTTACTGATTTTACAGGTTATTGAACTTAAAATGTTCAAATTTATTTTGAGTACTTTTACTTTTTCTTATTTAACAGTTTAATTGAGATATAATTAAAATACAGAAAACTGCAATATTTAAAGTATAAAGTCTGTTCAATTTTACATACGGATACATTACAAAACCATTACTTCTAGGAAGTGAACATATTCATCACCCTCTAAGTTTCCCAGTCAATAGCCTTTGTAATCCCACACTCCCTCCTCTCCCTGTTCACCCCCCACCCTTCCCAGGGAACCATTGGTCTGCTGTTACCATCAACTAGTTTACATTTTCTAGAAATTTCAGTAAATGAAATCATACAATATATGCTATTTGTTGTCTGGTTTCTGTTGCTCAGCATAATTATTTTTAGATTCATCCGTGTTTTAGTTTTTGTCAAGAGTTCATTCGCTCATTTTTATTGCTGAGTAGACTTCTACTGCACAGCAGACCACAATTTCTTTATCCGTTTGCAAGTGCTGGATATTTGTACTGTTCCTAGTTTGGAACTATTACAGAAAAAGAGGTCATAAACATTCACGTATAGCCTTTGTATGAGCATATGATTTCATTTCTCTTGAGTAATTACCTAGAAATGAAATAGGTGAATCATAAAACAGGCAATGTTGACTTTTACGGAACTGCCAATTATCTTTCCTAAAGAATGTGTTCCATTTTCCAGTCCCACTAGTAGTGATGAGGATCCAATTGCTATCCTTGCTAACACTCGTGCAATCAACATTTTTTATTTTAGCCATTCTAATGCCATGTGACCGCACATTATTTCCGTCTTAATTTGCACTTCCCTAGTGACTAATGAAATTGAACTTATTTCTGAGTGCTTATTTGCCATAAATATATCTTCTCTGATAAATTGTCGATTCAGAGGTTTTGCCCATTATTTTTTTCTTTTAGTTTGTTTATTCATTCATTTGTTTTGTTTGTTTGTGTTTTTTTTACAAATAGTTTATTGTCAAGTTGGTTTCCATATAACACCCAGTGCTTATCCCCATAAGTGCCCTCCTCCATGCACATACCCCCCTCCCCCCTACATCCATCAGTCCTCAGTTTGTTCTCAGTATTCAAGAGTCTTTCATGGTTTGTCTCTCTCCCTCTCCCCCACTATCTCTCCCCTTTTTCTCCCCCATGGTCCTCAGTTAAGTTCCTCCTAATCCTCCTATACATGCAGACATATGGTAGCTGTCCTTCTCTGCCTGACTGATTTCGCTCAGCATAACACCCTCAAGGTCCATCCATGTTGCTACACATGGCCAGATTTCACTGTTTCTCATTGCCATGTAGTATTCCATCGTATAGATAAACCACATCTTCTCGATCCATTTGTCCGTTGATGGACACTTAGGCTGTTTCCATGTTTTGGCTATTGTTGAGAGTGCTGCTATGAACATTGGGGTCCATGTGCCCCTATGCATCAGCACTTCTGTATCCCTTGGGTAAATTCCTAACAGTGCTATTGCTGGGTCATAGGGGAGTTCTATTGTTAACTTTTTGAGGAACCTCCACACTGTTTTCCAGAGGGGCTGTACCAGTTTACATTCCCACCAACAGTGTAGGAGGGTGCCCGTTTCTCCACATCCTCGCCAGCATCTAGAGTCTCCTGATTTGCTCACTTTAGCCACTCTGACTGGCGTGAGGTTTTGCCCATTTGAAAGAACTGGACTATCTTCTTATTACTGAATTTTGAAAGTTCTTAATATAGTCTAGACACAAGTTCTTTGTCATATATAAGATTTGTATTTTGTTTCAATCTGTTTCTTGTCCTTTAGTTCTCTTAGTAGTTACTTTCAAAGAGGAGAAATTTTTAATTCTGATGGAATTAAATGATCACTTTTTCTTTTATGGATCATCCTTTTGGTATTGTGCCTGAGAAAGGTCTGCTAAACTCAAGGTCAAAAACCTAATTTCCTCCAGTTTTGGGGCACCTGGGTGGCTCATTTGGTTAAGTATCTGAATCTTAATTTCAGCTCAGGTCATGATCTCACAGTTCGTGAGATCAAGCCCATGTTGGGCTCTGTGCTGACAGCACGGAGTCTGCCTGGGATTGTGTCTGTCTTCTCTCTCTCCCCTCCTCTGCTCGCACTTGCTCTCTCTCTCTCTTTCAAAATAAATACACTTTAAAAATCTATATTTCCTCCAGTTAGGACTTATATTTAGATCTGTGATAAATTTTGAGTTAATTTTTTTGTTTAGTGTTAGAAGTTATTCTCTAAGTTCTGCTTTTGTAGAATTTCACAAATGTTATTTACATTCAGTTCAAAAGACTTTCAGATTTCCTTTTTTTTAATCTTCTTTGTATTTTGGAGCTCTGACATTAGGTACATAAATATTTAGAATTGTTGTTTTCTGGATGAATGTCTTCTTTCTCATGATGAAATAACCTTCTTTACCTCTGATAATATTGTTTACTCTGAAATCTTTATTTGATGTTAATACAACCACTACAGCTTTCTTTTGATTAGTGTTAGTATTGTGTATATTTTTCAGGCCTCACTTTCATTATTGTTTGTTTTTATATTTAAAATATAAAATATATTTTAGGGGTTCCTAAATATAATATAAATATATAAATAAAATATATTTGAGAGGTTCCTGGGTGGCTCAGTAGGTTAAGTGTCCGACTTCGGCTCAGGTCATGATCTCACGGTATGTGAGTTCGAGCCCCGTTTAGGGTTCTGTGCTGACAGCTAGCTCAGAGCCTGGAGTCTGCTTTGGATTCTGTGTCTCCCTCTCTCTCTGACCCTTTCCTGCTCACGCTGTCTCTCTCTGTCAGAAATAAATAAAACTTTTTTTTTTTCATTTAAAATAAGCCTCTAGTAGTAAAGTGAGCGTCATACAGGTCAGTCTTGCTTTTGCATCCACTCTAACAGTCTCTGTCTTTTAATTGGAGTGAATTTTGTTTTGCCTGTGTGTGTGTACGTGTTTTACCATTACGTTTGTCTTACTTTTTTATTGCTATGTAATAAATTACCAGAAATTTAGCAGACTGAAACAACACCAATTCATTATCTCCTGGATCTGTAGGTCAGAAGTCCAGGTGGCCTCTGGTAGGTTCTCTACTTAGGCTCCCAAGGCCAAAATCCAGGGATTGGCCATGTTGGGCTTTTATCTAGAGGCTCTATCAAATAATTTACTGCCAGTTCATTTAAGTTGTCAGAATTCAATTGATTGTGATTGTAGAACTAAGGTCCCATTCCCTTGCTGGCTGTCAGCCAAGGGCTCCTTTCAGCTACCAGGATGTCCAGGATCTTGATCATATGACCCCCCTCAATCTTCAAGTATCCAACGGTACATTGGATTTTTCTCTAGCTTTGTATCTCTGAATTCCCTTGCTCTCAACAAAAATCTATGTACTTTTAAAGAGTTCAGAGATTAGGTTAAGCCTACCTAGATAATCTCCCTTTGCCCTATAATTTAATACAACCACCAGCCTAATACCTCATCATAGTCAGTCCTGTGGATTAGGGAAGAAATCTTGTGGGGCCGTTTCAGGATTTTGCTTACCACAATCATTAATGTGATCATTGATATAGTCAGGTTTAAATCTATGATTTTGTAAATTGTTTTCTGCTTGTTCCATTTTTTCTTTCTTTTTCCTTTTTCCCCCTTTCTTCTGGATTAAGTTCATTTTTATTATTCCCTTTTATCTCTTTTATGAAATCTTTAGCTCTAATTCTTGTTTTATTATTTTCATGTTTGTTTTGGGGGTTATAATATAAATTTTCGATATATCAGAGTCTGCCTTCAAGTGATATTATACTATTTCATGGATAATATAATGATGTTATTATAATATACTTTCATTTCTTCTCTCTTGGACATGCATTGTTGTTGTCCTGCATCTTACTTGTACATTTGATAGAAACTCGCCCTATATGACTACTATTTTTGTTTAAATACTTAACTGTCTTTTAATGTTTTTTATTTTTTTATTTTTATTTTTTTATTTTTACAAATAGTTTATTGTCAAATTAGTTTCTACATAACACTCAGTGCTCATCCCCAAAGTGCCCTCCTTCATGCCCAT